>NW_011495077.1:4262306-4263180 GCF_000754665.1 Bison bison bison | reverse complement strand
TGAATCTCCTTGCAGTCCAAGGGACTCTCAAGAGTCTTCTCCAACACCACAGTTCAAAAGCATCAATTCTTCAGCGCTCAGCATTCTTCACAGTCCAACTCTCACATCCATACATGACCACAGGAAAAACTATAGCCTCGACTAGATGGACCTTTGTTGGCAAAGTGATGTCTCTGCTTTTGAATATGCTATCTAGGTTGGACATAACTTTCCTTCCAAGGAGTAAGGGTCTTTTAATTTCATGGCTGCAGTCACCACCTGCAGTGATTTTGGAGCCCCCAAAAATAAAGTCTGACACTGTTTCCACTGTTTCCCTGTCTATTTCCCATGAAGTGATGGGACCGGATGCCATTTTCTTCGTTTTCTGAATGTTGAGCTTTAAGCCAACTTTTTCCACTCTCCTCTTGCACTTTCATCAAGAGGCTTTTTAGTTCCTCTTCACTTTCTGCCATAAGGATGGTGTCATCTGCATATCTGAGATTATTGATATTTCTCCCGGCAATCTTGATTCCAGCTTGTGTTTCTTACAGTCCAGCGTTTCTCATGATGTACTCTGCATATAAATTAAATAAGCAGGGTGATAATATACAGCCTTGACGTACTCCTTTTCCTATTTGGAACCAGTCTGTTATTCCATGTCCAGTTGTAACTGTTGCTTCCTGACCTGCATACAGATTTCTCAAGAGGCAGGTCAGGTGGTCTGGTATTCCCATCTCTTTCAGAATTTTCCACAGTTTATTGTGATCCACACAGTCAAAGGCTTTGGCATAGTCAATAAAGCAGAAATAGGTGTTTTTCTGGAACTCTCTTGCTTTTTCCATGATCCAGCGGATGTTGGCAATTTGATCTCTGGTTCCTCTGCCTTTTCTAAAAA
>NW_011495077.1:4256475-4262206 GCF_000754665.1 Bison bison bison | reverse complement strand
CGTAGTGATGCTTTCTAAGGCCCACTTGACTTCACATTCCAGGATGTCTGGCTCTAGATGAGTGATCACACCATCATGATTGTCTGGGTTGCGAAGATCTTTTTTGTACAGTTCTTCTGTGTATTCTTGCCACCTCTTCTTAATACCTTCTGCTTCTGTTAGGTCAATACCATTTCTGTCCTTTATCTATGTATATATATATATTTTTTTTTTTTTTTAAAGGATTCTTTTCCCATGTAATCCATAACAGAGTATTGAGTATAGTTCCTTGTGCTATACCGTAGATCCTTATTAGTTGTCTATTTCATATATATTTGTTAGTGTGTATATGTTAGTCCCTGGAGAAGGCAATGGCACCCCACTCCAGTACTCTTGCCTGGAAAATCCCATGGACAGAGGAGCCTGGTAGGCTGCAGTCCATGGGGTCTCGAAGAGTCGGACACGACTGAGCAACTTCACTTTCACTTTTCAATTTCATGCATTGGAGAAGGAAATGGCAACCCACTCCAGTGTTTTTGCCTGGAGAATCTCAGGGATGGGGGAGCCTGGTGGGCTGCCGTCTATGGGGTCACACAGAGTCGGACACGACTGAAGTGACTTAGCATAGCATAGCATAGCATATGTCAGTCCCAATCTTCCAATTTATCCCTCCACTCGCCCCCACTACTTATAATTTTTTATAGCCAATCTAGCACAATTTCCTGGTCAAGTATTTAGGAATCCCTGCATCAGATTTTTTTTAAGACAGTTTAAATTTACAAGTGGATGACAGAGTGGACAGAGCATTGCACTAGAAATTAGGCAATTGCAGTTCTAGTGCCAGTTCTGCTGTTGGTCACTTTGGTACTGGGCAGGTCAGTTTATTCTGCTGAGCCTCTGTTTTTCCTTCTGTAAAATCAGGACTTCTAAAATCCCTTCTAGCTCTACATCCAGTCAGTTCTACTTGTCTGGACATTCTGAGGAACCAAAAGCATATTGTAAAGATTCTAATTCCCAATGCTCTCTGCTGTTTATGAGAGATTATGCATATGAAGATTATGTATAACCCCATTGAAGAAAAGTTCTATCTAGATGAGGTCTGTAGAGCGTTTAGAAGTGCTGTTATTGTTATGGTAACTTTGAACAAATCTCTGGAAAGAATGGTGACAAAATGCCATAAACTCTTGGAGAAAAGCCTCTTTGTTTACCAGTGGTAAAGAAGCACGCCTGAAGCTACCTACCATTCTGAGGTTGTTTTGGCTCTGACTGCAAGACAAACTTTTGGCCTCCAACTGTTCACTAAGACTTTAAGACTCACAATTCCAACCTAGCCCAGCTCTCGAAAGAGATTTGGGTCCATCATTTACTTAAAATTCTCCTATGACCCCATTGCCTTCTGCTTATCTTGCTCTAACTCACTCATATTAGTTTGTTTCCCTCTCTAGCCCATGCCCTCTTCTCTTTTTCCAGCCTCGACACACAAATTCAACTTCTTTGACCTCTTATTCTACAATTTCTCAGTTACACTCCTGATGATCATGTGATCATTTAAAAACGTTATTTACACTGAATAATACTATTATTAGTAGTATTAGATAAATTAGAACCGGACATGGAACAATGGACTGGTTCAAAATTGGGACAGGAGTACGTCAAGGCTATATATTGTCACCCTGCTTATTTATTTGACTTGTATGCAGAGTACATAATGTGAAATGCCAGGCTCAGTGACACACAAGCTGGAATCAAGATTGCTGGGAGAAATGTCAACAACGTTAGACATGCAGATGATACCAGTTTAATGGGAGAAAGTGAAGAGGAACTAGAGAGCCTCTTGATGAAGGTGAAAGAAGAGAGTGAAAAAGCTGGCTTAAAACTCAACACTTAAAAAACTAAGATCATGGCATCTGCTCCCATCACTTCATGGCAAGTAGATGGGGAAAAAAATGGAGACAGTGACAGATTTTATTTTCTTGGGCTCCAAAATCACTGTGGATGGTGACTGCAGCCATGAAATTAAAAGATGCTTGCTCCTTGGAAGAAAAGTTATGACAAACCTGGACAGTGTATTAAAAAGCAGAGACATCAGTTGGATGGTTGGATGGTATCACCGACTTAAAGGACAAGAGCAAACTTGGGGAGATAGTGAAGAACAGGGAAGCCTGGGTGCTGTAGTCCATGGGGTTGCAAGGAGATGGACATTATTTAGCAACTGAACAACAATAAAACCAGTAATGTCACTATGGGCCAATCATAGTTTTTTTGATTTTCTTATTCATAAAGAGATTGATGTAGAGATAACTTGTATCTCATTTCACAACATTCTGTGATCCTATTGTGTGAAAAATGTATTTTTAGTTTTTTTTCTGACATGGATAGGCTTTGGAGTTTCATCCTCCTCGCCCATATTTTCATATTTATCCTAACACTGGCTTACATACTAACAGTGAAATACAGGTTTATGTTCTAGTTCTGTAAAACAAAATTAAGAAAACTTCAGAAAATTTCACATCTCATTCCTATTTTTCGATCTGAATTCTCCATGATGGCATAAGATATTTAAACATGGAAAATGATTGCAGTTTTGGCTGGGAAATCTAATGTTTATTTGGTATATACCATATAGTTTCCATAGCTATCATAATTGTTAATTACATATTGATCTTTGAAAGAGCAATCTATTCCATTATCATTTTTTGCTGATTCCACGTTCCTGTTCATTTCTGGAATTGTTTTTTCCTTATACTTATCACCCTGATTACATTTCCTTTTAAGAATTAAAGGTTGAATTAGGAATTTGGATACTTCCAAAAATAAAAGTTCTTATTCCTTTAAGCTGAAATATGTTAAGAGGATCGGAAAGGGTGGGGGTGGGAAGAGAGAGAGAAAAAGTAGGAGACACAGAGAGGGAGAGCAGGTGGGGATAAAAGCATGCCTATGTGCCATTTTGCACTTTGTGTGCAAGGCGGCTCGCCTTCACTTTCCTACTTACACAGACTGAGAGCAGGTCCTTTAATCTCCATGAGTCTTTAATCCTTCTATAAGAATTAAAGTGTATTTGCTTTCTACCTTTTTTGGTCTCTGGAAAAAATTTTTAATTACCATTACAGTTATTTTGGTGTTGTGTATCTTTTATTTTTTTTTGAAACATCAGTAGTAAAAAAGGGGAAATTAAATTTAAAAACATTACCGGTTATACATACCTATTGTAGAAGTATAAGAAAATATAGGTAAATTAGAAAAGAAAAAATCTCTTTACCTGAAATGGGATGGTTGTACAAACTCTGTACATGTATTTAAAATCCTTTAATTGTACACTTGAAATGTGTGGATCTTATGATTAGTAAATGAACACTTAGTAAAGTTTTAGAAATTCCCCTGAGTCACTCATATAAATCCGCATACAGGACACAGGACCATCCTTTAACCATGCTTTGCAGCTGCCTTTTCTTCCCAGTTCAGCTGCATAGCATGACCATCTTTCCAGATCAGTTCATAGTTTCCTATCATATAATTTTAAATGGTAGCATGGCTTTTTAAAAAAAGGCTCTCCCAGTGGCTCAGCGGTAAACTATTACCTGCAGGAGATGTGGGTTTGATCCCTGCGTGGGGAAGATCCCCTGGAGGAGGGCATGGCAACCTATTCTGGTATCCTTGATTGGAAAATCCCTTGGACAGAGGAGCCTGTAGGGCTACAGCCTTCTCCAGGTATTAAATACGTAGTTTACAGTAATAAGGGCTTCCCTGGTGGCTCAGAGGTTAAAGCTTCTGCCTGCAATGCGGGAGACCTGGGTTCAATCCCTGGGTCGGGAAGATCCCCTGGAGAAGGAAATGGCAACTCACTCCATTATTTTTGCCTGGAGAATCCCATGGACGGAGGGGCCTGGTGGGCTACAGTCCACCAGGTCACCAAGAGTCGGACGCGACTGAGCAACTTAACTTTCAACTTTTACAGTAATAAACATGACAAGATTAGTCTCTGCCCAACCGTCTAATTTGGGCCTTCCCTGGTAGCTCAGTTGGTAAAGAATTTGCCTGCAGTGGAGGAGACTTAGGTTTGATCCCTGGGTTGGAAGATCCGCTGGAGAAGGGAACAGCTACCCACCCCAGTATTCTTGCCTAGAGAATTCCATGGACAGAGGAGTCTGGTGGGCTACAGTCCATGGGGTCCCAAAAGATTGGACATGACTGAGTGACTGAAAGAGATGGGAATACCAGACCACCTGATCTGCCTCTTGAGAAATTTGTATGCAGGTCAGGAAGCAACCGGACATGCAACAGTTAGAACTGGACATGGAACAACAGACTGGTTCCAAATAGGAAAAGGAGTACGTCAAGGCTGTATATTGTCACCCTGCTTATTTAACTTATATGCAGAGTACATCATGAGAAACGCTGGACTGGAAGAAACACAAGCTGGAATCAAGATTGCCGGGAGAAATATCAATAACCTCAGATATGCAGATGACACCACCCTTATGGCAGAAAGTGAAGAGGAACTAAAAAGCCTCTTGATGAAAGTGAAAGTGGAGAGCGAAAGAGTTGGCTTAAGGCTCAACATTCAGAAAACGAAGATCATGGCATCCGGTCCCCTCACTTCGTGGGAAATAGATGGGGAAACTGTGGAAACAGTGTCAGACTTTATTTTTTTGGGCTCCAAAATCACTGCAGATGGTGACTGCAGCCATGAAATTAAAAGACGTTTGTTTCTTGGAAGAAAAGTTATGACCAACCTAGATAGCATATTCAAAAGCAGAGACATTACTTTGCCAACAAAGGTCCGTCTAGTCAAGGCTATAGTTTTTCCTGTGGTCATGTATGGATGTGAGAGTTGGACTGTGAAGAAGGCTGAGTGCCGAAGAACTGATGCTTTTGAACTGTGGTGTTGGAGAAGACTTTTGAGAGTCCCTTGGACTGCAAGGAGATCCAACCAGTCCATTCTGAAGGAGATCAGCCCTGGGATTTCTTTGGAGGGAATGATGCTAAAGCTGAAACTCCAGTACTTTGGCCACCTCATTCGAAGAGTTGACTCATTGGAAAAGACTCTGATGCTGGGAGGGATTGGGGGCAAGACGAGAAGGGGATGACAGAGGATGAGATGGCTGGATGGCATCACTGAGTCGATGGACTTGAGTCTGAGTGAACTCCAGGAGTTGGTGATGGACAGGGAGGCCTGGTGTGCTGCGATTCATGGGGTCACAAAGAGTTGGACATGACTGAGCGACTGAGCTGATCTGAGTGACTAATATTAACTATGTAATTTGCCAACTCAGGAGACAAATATTATACAAATTTGATGACTGCTATAAAAAAGTGCTAAGTTCTGAGGTAGTGTATAGTATGTGTGTGTCAGTCACTCATTCGTGTCCAACTCTTTGTGACTCTATGGACTGCAGACCTCCAGGCTCCTCTGTTCATGGGATTTTTTAGGCAAGGAACCAGAGATCAAATTGCCAACATCCACTGGATCATGGAAAAAGCAAGAGAGTTCCAGAAAGACATCTATTTCTGCTTTATTGACTATGCCAAAGCCTTTGACTGTGTGCATCACAATAAACTATGGAAAATTCTGAAAGAGATGGGAATACCAGACCACCTGACCTGCCTCTTGAGAAATCTGTATGCAGGTCAGGAAGCAACAGTTTAGAACGGGACATGGAACAACAGACTGGTTCCAAATAGGAAAAGGAGTACGTCAAGGCTGTATATTGTCACCCTGCTTATTTAACTTATATGCAGAGTACATCATGAG
>NW_011495077.1:4254351-4256261 GCF_000754665.1 Bison bison bison | reverse complement strand
GGGAAATAGATGGGGAAACTGTGGAAACAGTGTCAGACTTTATTTTTTTGGGCTCCAAAATCACTGCAGATGGTGACTGCAGCCATGAAATTAAAAGACGTTTGTTTCTTGGAAGAAAAGTTATGACCAACCTAGACAGCATATTAAAAAGCAGAGACATTACTTTCCCAACAAAATCTGTCTCTTCAAAGCTATTGTTTTTCCAATAGTCATGTATGGATGTGAGAGTTGGACTATAAAGAAAGCTGAGCACAGAAGAATTGATGTTTTTCAACTGTGGTGTTGGAGAAGACTCTAGAGAGTCCTTTGGACTTCAAGGAGATCCAACCAGTCCATCCTAAAGGAAATCCGTCCTGAATATTCGTTGGAAGGACTGATGCTGCAGCTAAAACTCCAATACTTTGGCCACCTGATGCAAAGAGCTGACTCATTTGAAAAGACCCTGATGCTGGGAGGGATTGGGGGCAAGACGAGAAGGGGACGACAGAGGATGAGATGGCTGGATGGCATCACTGAGTCGATGGACTTGAGTCTGAGTGATCTCCGGGAGTTGGTTTTGGACAGGGAGGCCTGGCATGCTGAGATTCATGGGGTCGCAAAGAGTCGGATACAACTGAGCGACTGAACTGAACTGAACTGGAGTGGGTTGCCATTTCCTTCTCCAGGGGATCTTCCTGACTCAGGGATCAAACCCTGCATAAAAGGCAGATTCTTTACCCTCTGAGCTACCAGGGAAGCTACTAGAGTGTAGTAGGTAGACTAACCAACTTTTTGATACTTAATAAACTGTTGATTATAAAAAAGGAGACATTTTGATTAGAGTAAAGGGCTTCCCTGGTAGCTCACATGGTAAAGAATCTGCCTGCAATGTAGGAGATCTGAGTTTGATCCCTGGGTGGGAAGATCCCCTGGCATAGAAAAGAGCATCCCACTCCAGTATTCTTGCCTGGGGAATCCCCATGGACAGAGAAGCCTGGCAGGCTATAGTCCGTGGGGTCACAAAGAGTTGGACACCACTGAGTGACTAAGCAGAAAGGAAAGTTCAATTTGAAACAGTGACAAACCCATGATCTCAGAGTATCTGTGGGTCAAAGTCTGGGTGTGACTTAGCTGGGTCCTGGGTCTCAGGATCTCTCACAAGGATTAAACAAGGTGTTGACCTTGAACCCATTTGGGATTTCCTTCCAATCCCAAAGAAAGGCAATGTCAAAGAATGCTCAAACTACCGCAGAATTGCACTCATCTCACGTGCTAGTAAAGTAATGCTCAGAATTCTCCAAGTCAGGCTTCAACAGTACGTGAACTGTGAATTTCCAGATGTTCAAGCTGGATTTCAAAAAGGCAGAAGAACCAAAGATCAAATTGCCAACATCTGTTGGATCATCGAAAAAGCAAGAAAATTCCAGAAAAACATCTGCCTTATTGACTATGCCAAAGCCTTTGACTGTGTGGATCACAATAAACTGTGGAAAATTCTGAAAGAGATGGGAATACCAGACCACATGATCTGCCTCCTGAGAAACCTGTATGCAGGTCAGGAAGCAACAGTTAGAACTGGACATGGAACAACAGACTGGTTCCATATCAGGAAAGGAATACATCAAGGCTGTGTATTGTCACCCTGCTTATTTAACTTATATGCAGAGTACATTATGCGAAATGCCGGGCTGGATGAAGCAGAAGCTGGAAGATTGCTGGGAGAAATGTTAATAACCTCAGATATGCAAATGACACCACTCTTCTGCAGAAAGCAAAGAAGAACTAAAGAGTCTCTTGATGAAAGTGCAAGAGGAGAGTGAAAAAGTTGGCTTAAAACTCAACATTCAGAAAACTAAGATCATGGCATCCGGTCCCCTCACTTCATGGCAAATAGATGGGGAAACAGTGGAAACAGTGACAGACTTTATATA
>NW_011495077.1:4243532-4254251 GCF_000754665.1 Bison bison bison | reverse complement strand
CTCTTGAGAGTCCCTTGGACTGCAAGGAGATCCAACCAGTCCATCCTAAAGGAGATTAGTCCTGAGTGTGCATTGGAAGGACTGATGTTGAAGCTGAAAGTCCAATACTTTGGCCACCTGATGCAAAGAGCTGACTCATTTGAACAGCCCTGATGCTGGGAGGGATTGAGGGCAGGAGGAGAAGGGGACGACAGAGGATGAGATGGTTGGATGGCATTACCAACTCAATGGACATGGGTTTGGGTAGACTCTGGGAGTTGGTGATGGACAGGGAGGCCTAGTGTGCTGCGGTTCATGGGCTCACAAAGAGTCAAATACGACTGAGCAAATGAACTGAGTTGAACTGATACACTATGAATTTTCTGGTTGGTATATACTTCCTGCCTATGTCTAAATTAATATTATTTTGATTTAATTATTTACAGATAATTAATTACATTTTGCACAGGAAAAGTTGAAGATGATTAGGGTGGGCTGAAGTTGAAATAATTTATAAACTTGAGTTTCTGTTTCAAACACATCATGGTTATAGCTTCAAATTGTCTTCCATTTTCTTCTTCCCTTCCTATCACACATACTGTATTGTGAATATATTCTTTGAGGAGTCAGACAATGTGGTAGCTCTGAACTTAGCCACACAAGTACTCACACACGAATACACACAATCATCTTATTTTTAAAATCTAATGTTGTGGGCTTTATTTTGTAACTCAGGAAATTCAATTTTTAAATTATATTTAATCTTTGGCAGATACCAAAAATCTGAAACTGGAATTTGACTGTCAATATTAGACTTTGAAAGTGATAGCCTTAGCTAAGTGCATATATTTTCATCATGGGCAATATTGCCTCCAAAGGGGCCGAAATTGGTTCTTTGGTGTATGTGTGTGTGGAAAAAAGTATTCTTTTTAAGTATGAAGTATAGGTCTAATACATTACATAAATAGATATATAGTATTTCTGTGGTATTAAAATTTCATGAGGGAAATGTTTAGGATTAAAAGGTCTGAAAAGTTTCTTTAAGGGATGATAATGAAGAAAGATAGTTGAGAAACACTACCCCAGTGCTAAGCTTAACAGATAAGCTGCCATGTATGAAGTTTTCCAATAAGTATCATTTCCCATATTAGACTGTAAGCTTCCTAGGGATAAGAAATGTAACCTGATTTGTATTTTCAATAATGTCTAGCACAATGCTTCATATCCAGTGGCATTCAGTAAATGCGTATTTAATTGAACTAGCATGGAACACATCTTCCCCTCCTTGAACCCAGCGTATTGCCCAATAGAATCCAAATGTGATGATCAAAATGAGTTTAGTAAAATAAGCAACCTGACATTGTCTCACAAAAATGCTAGGAAAATAATGACAAGCTTTGTTAAAAGAGTGAAATATCTTCAAAGTATCATAGCAGGAGTAGCATAATCTCTGGAAATGGAGGCATTGAGGCTTTGATTTCTAGCTCTACCATTTGCAAGCTATGGACTTTAGACATGTTACCTGTGGAGGAAGGGGAGAGAGGAAGAAAAAGAATAAGAAAAGGGAAAACAATACAAGAAGGGTACAGAGAAGGGCCAAGAACATTGTCCAAACAGTCCATGATTCAAATATGCCATATTATTTCATATTTATATGTACATACAACACTCCTTCTTTCCAGAGCATCATTTATTTTTTCTCCAATTCTAAGCTCAGGCCACACCTCCCTAGGAAGCCTTCTTTGACACTTTGTCTGCTTCCCACACTAATATGCCTTATCTTCTCGCTACCCTAACATTCAGATCATACATCATTACAGTACTTATCATGTTATAATGTAATTAATGGTTTACACATTTCCCTCTCTAGTCCAGCTTTATCTTCTTATTCTTGACATCTAGCACATGGCCTGAGATACTGTTAGTGAACAATTGTGTTGTTGAAGTAACTAATAAAAATACAAGCATACAAGAGTATAGCAACATTTTTCAATAATTTGACAAATGAATAATGATCTATACTTTTCAAAGGACAACTGCTTTAAAATTGACTGAATAATTTTCTTTGTATATTCTCAGGTCTAAAACAAAACATTGTACATCTCCTATGTCCAATGATGATATTGTAAAGAGTCCTTCACAGTTAAGTTGGGTAATCCTTATAATGCAAGGAGGAAAATCCTATTATTCTTCCTTTTTTTTTTTTAATGGGAAAACAGGCTCTTAAGTGGTTAAGTAACTTGTCTAAGGTCATATACTTAATAAATGGGGCTTCCACATCTGGAGCTTATGGGGCTGTCACACAATAGTGCATCTTAAAGTTAGCTGAGTAAAATTTACTCTTGTAAAATATCTGTTTGACCCTCTTTACCTGCAACCTCCCACATACAATCATCTAGAAGAAAATAGACTCATAGTTCATATATGCTGTTGTTTGTCGTTCACAGAAAATTGTCTGTATATACTCAGTTTTGCTTTATGGAAAAATGTACTAATCATTAACATGGGGTAACCCTTTGGGACTATACTATTTTAATAACATTTGGAGACAATTGGAGGAGCCTGGTGGGCTGCAGTCCATGGGGTTGTTAAGAGTCGGACGCGACTGAGCGACTTCACTTTCACTTTTCACTTTCATGCATTGGAGAAGGAAATGGCAACCCACTCCAGTGTTCTTGCCTGGAGAATCCCAGGGACGGGGGAGCCTGATGGGCTGCCATCTATGGGGTCACATAGAGTCGGACACGACTGAAGTGACTTAGCAGCAGCAGCAGCAGCAGAGACAATGTTATAATTTTAATTATTTTTATTGACCTTTCAAACTCTTTAAAATGAGAACTTGTTCAGTGCTTCAGCATTTGAGTGTGTCAAAACACGCAACCAACATACTAAACTGTCTTCTCATGAAAGCAAAATGTGAAGCAGCTCATAAAGAATTCTGGACATAAAGTCATGTATCACAAGCCCTCCATTATTATTTTACTGATGATGTCTGTGAGGGTACAGCCAGGAAGACAGAATTGAAAAACCGGTTCTTGGCACATTGCAACATAACTCTAAGGAGTGGCATCTGGTTCCTGGAGCTGCAAGAGGTGACTATGTCTTTTAAGTCATGGTATTGTTTCAGACAAAACAAATGAAAAACAAACAAACAACAGCAAAACCCAAGAGAGAAACAAAAAAATAAAGAAGAGACAAAAGAAAAGTGTTTATTCCTGAATGCTTTGGAGCCAGGTGGGCCTGTCAGATGCTACTCTTTCAGGTTCCCTCAGTTACTCCAATCTTCAGCCTCTTAAGGCTTTTCCATTTGTTCCTTGCTACAGTCCTTCACTCACTCATAAATAGGCAGCATTGTATCAGTTGTGTCCAATGTACTGAATTCCAACATCAATCCTGCCTTGCCATGAACTATTAAAAGCTGAGGTCCCCCTGGGGATGTGAGAAGTGGGTTGGGCATTTGCACTAGAGGCACCCTAGATGAGGGATGCCATGGAAAACATGTACATCAAATCCCCTCCTCCTCTTGCACACAACCCTCAAGTTTTCATGGAGACCTAGAAGAATTAACAGGTAACCCCTTGGAAGGAAAGTTATGACCAACCTAGACAGCATATTAAAAAGCAGAGACATTACTTTGTTAACAAAGGTCCATCTAGTTAAGGCTATGGTTTTTCCAGTGGTCATGTATGGATATGAGAGTTGGACCATAAAGAAAGCTGAGTGCAGAAGAATTGATGCTTTTGAACTGTGGTGTTGGAGAAGACTCTTGAGAGTCCCTTGGACTGCAAGGAGATCCAACCAGTCCATTCTAAAGGAGATCAGTCCCAGGTGTTCATTGGAAGGACTGATGTTGAAGCTGAAACTCCAATACTTTGGCCACCTGATGTGAAGAGCTGACTCATTTGAAAAGATTCTGATCCTGGGAAAGATTGAGGGCAAGAGGAGAAGGGGAAAACAGAGGATGAGATGGTTGGCTGGCATCACTGACACAATGGACATGGGTTTGGGTGGACTCGAGTTGGTGATGGACGGGGAGGCCTGGCATGCTGCAGTTCATGAGGTCACAAAGAGTCGGACACAACTGAGGGACTGAACTGAACACTAATCTTGATATAATGTCAGCAAAATTCAATCAACATATTTTGAAGTAAGAAGGCAATGTCTATTGGTTTTTAGCTTTGTTGTTTTGTCGCTGAGTGGTGTCCAACTCTTTTGCGACCTCATGGACTGTAGCCCACCAGGCTTGTCTGTTCATGGGAATTCTCAGGCAAGAATGCTGGAGTGGGTTGCCATATCCTTCTCCAGGGGAATCTTCCCAACTTAGGTTTAAATTAATTCATTCCAACATGATCAAAAGCTTGGAAGTGTGTCAGTAATGGGTGATACATAGTAGTCTTGAAGCATATGGGTTAGTTGGGGGTAGAGTGATTGGAAAGGATGTCATGCAGAGGAAATAAACATGCTAAGTCGCTCTAGTTGTGTCTGACTCTGCCCTATGGAATGTAGCCTGCCAGTCTCCTCCATGGGATTCTCCAGGCAAGATTACTGGGTTGTCATGCCCTCCTCCAGGGTCGGGGAGGGGGAGCGGGGGCGGGGTTATCTTCCTGACCCACAGATCAAACACAGGACTCTTGCATCTCATGTGTGCAGGCAAATTCTTTACCATTATACCATCTGGGAAGCCACTACTGTCTTAGAACAACTCAGATTAGTGTCTTCTGCCTTTGTAAACTCCTTAGCACTTAACATTTGTGCCATTCTTCTTGTTTTGTCATAGTTACATTTTTATCATTAAACTTTCCTTTAAATTTGTCTCTTTCCCTTAAACAATGATTTCTTAGGTGTTCTCAGGGTTCTTCCTTTCCAAGCTCTGTAGAATGATTAGGTGCTTTGCACTGAATAGTCACTAATAACTATTGTTTGACCAAAAAAGTGCCATGTATTTTAAAACATTTTATTAAAAACAGTAAGACTGTATCTGCAAGATTAAAGTGAGACTATTTTAATTGAGGATAACACATCTGTTTATTCACTATTCTATTTTTATTAACTGTTTCCAGGGGGGAAAAAACATTGCATACTGTCAATGTTTATGCTGCCAGTCTGGACAAGGAGGCTTGATAGCAATTACTCCAGTACAACAAATACAAAGACATATTTTAGAAAAAGGAATAAGATCTTATTACAATTACTGAGAATTGTGTGGAAACAACACAGGACTTGAACTCTGAAATTTTGGATGTGAAAGCGCTGGTGAAACTTGGCAAATTACTTTTTGTCTTTTTCCTTACCTATAAAATTAAGAATCTCAACTTCTAGATGCAAACTATTTCATTTAGAATGGATAAACAGCATAGTCTATTGTATAACACAGGGAACTATATTCAGTCTCATGGGATGAACCATATGGAAAATATTGTTAAAAAAGAATGTATATGTGTGCAAAACTGAATCACTTTGCTGTACAGCAGAGATTGGCATAACATTGTAAATCAACTATGCTTCAATAAAAAAAAAGAATCCCAACTTCATGAGATCATAAGGAATAAATTTAAAATATACATGCACTCACTCTGGCATACAGTAGACAATAATATATTTGCTCACTTTTTGCCCATTCATTCAAATGCATCCACAAGGCAACACAATAGATACAGTAAATCAGAGAAGCCATCTTTTGCAAAATTTGTTATAAAACCAGTTTTTTCATCAAATGATTAAATCATTAGGACAAACATGTTCACTTCTGGGGTGGTGGTAATCACTTGCTATTTTTTTGCTGTAATAAGTACACAATTAGGTGAAATACATGTGTCTTGCAATCATGGGAAACACAGACATTTGTACATTGTAAATTTGTCTAATTGCAGGAGGGCGTGCATGAATTCTCCTCCTAGATCCAGCATTATCTTACCACACATTGTAGATAATTACTTGCATAAAATCTCTGGTTCAATAATAAAATCTCCAATTCTGTATGCTAGAAGAACAAGATAAGGTAGAGAGTGTATCTTAGGGTGTTGCAGTCAAAAATATCAGGTTCCATTTTTGGTTATCCCTATTTCTTCCAGACTTCTAATGAGGCATACAACCTCAATTTCTCTAAGCTGCCTTATATTATTTACCACATAGAACTGGTATGATAAGATCTACCTCTCAACAATGGTGTAACATTTAATTGTTGCTTGTAATAAAATACAAAGTACACAGATGGTTTTAAAGAAATGCGAAGTATTCAATTAGCTTATTAGAATCTCTTTGCACTTTTGTTAAAGTTGAATTTTAAATTAAATTTATATTAAAATTTCATTTTTTTACCTCCTGCCTGGTAAAACACAGAAACAATTAAAACATAAAAAAAAAAAAAAAGCAAAAAGTGGTGCATGATAATTTGCTATTTCCATTTAGTTTTGGAAACAGTGTTTTGATTAAATCATGTAAGAATTTTGGGGGAGGTGACCACGTCCCAATTTGTGTGAGATTTCCCAGTTTTAGCACTGAAAATTCCACATCCCAGGAAACTCCCATGTGTGCCAACAGGGACAGTTGGTCACTCTAGTGCCCTGCCATTGCTAGACGTTTTTCCATAGCTTACAGCTCTATTATCTGCCCTTTGAAAAAGTCCAGTGCTGTTTTAATTTCTATTTATCTGAAAAGCACTTGCATATTTTTCCTGCTGGAATTTAGTTCATAACTATTTTGTATGCATATAAATATTTATGGAGTTTTACACCATGAGTAGGTATTTAATAAATATATACTAAAAAAAAAAGGACATGGGGACAATGTGAATACCTAATTATAAAACAATTATTCTTTTGGCACCAAGGAAATATTAACTTGCCTATTTTTTTTTCAAGGAACTTGTTTTAACCTCTTGTTTACAGACTCTTGTACTTCTACCCAGTAATCACCATACCTGAGAAATAAATGACCCAGGCAATACCTTTAAGATCAAGTCACTTAAAAAAACATTGTATGTGGGTCATCCCTTGGCCAATTTGGGGCCAGAGAGAAGTTGTTATACTGGTTTCCTTTAATATCCCTATACAATTACCTGATTCTAAGATATTTTTTAAAATGTCTATGGAATATTGATGAAAATCTCATTATACCCATGAATAGGAGACCCCAAAATTCAGCAGCACTATGATTTTGACCAAAAAGGAGTCATCAAACTGTGGAAACAGTTTCTGAGAAAAAAGCATGCCAATTTTCTTCCTTGGAAAACAAGGATGACATAGGCCATATACATTTATGTAAAATCAAAATAAAATCAACTACAAGGTTATAAATCCAATTTATAGTTTTTTTCCCCCAAAGATGCAAGGTGACTTACAACACTTTTAAAAGTTCTAATTTTGTAAACATATAACTATGTGCCAGGCACTGTGTCAAGTGTTTTAAATACATTATTCCATTTGATACTCACAAATAATTCTATAAGAATAGGGAATTATCCTCCAAAGTGAAGCTTGGGCTTCCCTGGAGGCTCAGATGGTAAAGACTCTGCTTACAATGTAGAAGACCTGAGTTCAATCCCTGGGTCGGGAATAAATGAAATGGCAACCCACTCCAGTATTCTCTCCTGGAGAATTCCACGGACAGAGGAGCTTGGCAGGCTACAGACCTTGGGATCGCGGAGTAGGACAGGGCTGAGCGACTAACTTCACTTCAAAGTGAAGCTTAGAGAGGTTCAGTAATTTGTTCAAAGTTACAGACAGCAACTGGAGGGGCAGAGGTAAATTCTGCTCTATTCCTTCCTAGGCTGCTTCTCAACATTGTTGACATAAACACTGGTGAAATTCTATCTAGCCCTACCTTCTCTTGACCTTCAGTCTTGTATATTTGTATGTGAAACTGCCTTCTCAGTATCTCTACGTCAATGTCTAACAAGCCAATCATTTTTAACTCGTTTCAGTAAACACCACCATTCACCCAGTTGCTCAAACCCCAAATTTAGGAGGCATCCTCATCCTTTATCAACCTCACAGTCAGGCCATCAGCAAATCTGTTGGCTCCACTTTCAAATCAGCCCCACTGTCACAACTCTAGCCTAAGCTGTTAGCATTATTCACCTCGACTTCTGAGATGACCTCCTAATTGGTCTCTGCTTTCATAGTCTATTCTCCAAAAAGCACTGTTATTTTTTTTTAAAAAGAGAGCATATTATTTAATTCTTCTGTTTAAAATCCTTTAATGATTTCCATTGTAATAATGTAAACTTCTTAAGATGCCCTACGAGGTCCTGCTGGCCCTCTACCTTGATTTGTCCTCTCTGACTTCATCCTTTAACATTCGATTTTTGCTCAGTATGCTTCAGTCACAGAGGTCCTTATGATTTCAAATTTCTGTGATGTAGTCATGTACTTTGAGCAGATTTGGAAGGGCAGGGTTGGGGATTTGAAAAAAACTGGTGAAGATTTCAAAGAGTTGCCTAGAGTGGCAGAACAATTTAGAAAAATTTAACAGGGCTGCTGGGTGTTGAGGCATCAGGTGTGGTAGGTGATTGGAATTTAGTAACAGAATGCATGTGATCATGGAAATTTCTCCAGTAGTGGTCAGCTGCTCCGTATCAAAGGGGAGGCTATGGATGGTAGGGTTCAGTCAATATAGGAGTGGATGAAAAAAAGATGGGGTAAAGGAGTTTAGGGTACTGTCAAGCCTTGCTGAATTTTCTCTAGGTGTGTAAGAACAGGGATGGGGTGGAGAGAAGGGTTGCTAGTATTCTTAGGTTGCTCCAGGTGTGGCAACTACCTAGAACTGCTAAAATAAAAACAAGAAAGGACCAAGACACAAAATGTAAGTTTTAATTTGCAAATCCTTGGAGTATTTTAGGAAATCTTATTATTAAAAACTTTACGAAATGTACAAATTAATAAGACTTATTTCCATTATAAAGGTATTTTTCACTTTTCAAAATCAGATTCCAATGGGAAACTGTATGTTGAAAGGTAAGATTTATCAGTAAATTAGGGATTCAGACTTTAAAAATTTTCCAATCTGGGCCAATCCTTCAAGAGGATTGTTATCCCAAGAGTAAGTTTTCTCGTGCCTCTTCTTCCTTCAGAATATTTCTCTGGCTTTTCTGTCCTGTTTACAAAGATTTACGTCTACTAGAATGGCATAAAATGCTCTTCCTCTCTTGTTCACAACTTGCTTAATATTTTGTCATTTACCCTCCTTGCATTTTAAGCTCCCCAAACTAAACTATCTTATGCCTACTGTGCTCTCGCTTTTGTTATTTTCTCAGGCTAGATCATCTTCCCTACTTTCTCTGTTAAACTCCTGGCCATCTATCAACACTCAGCTCACACAACACATTTCCAGATAGGAGACAGGCATTCTCTCTCTGCTTTATTTGGTCCCTGTATGTATTTCTAGTATTGTCTCCATTGTATTATCTTACAACCCATTTTATATATAATGAAGCGTATAATACATATTATGCATTTTAAATTATTTTTATGATCGCTATTTAAGGTCACCCAGGTGCTAAAACATAGGACAAATGTTCCGTGGTCTTCCTCAAGTCTCTTTCCCTTTCAGTCTCAGGTATAAAATGGGTACTGTGGCTCCATGAAGATAAGAAATATGTATGTAAAAATCTTACACAGTACTCAATTAAGACAAGCCATGACTTTTAACAGTTTAGTGCCTTGAATAGTGCTTGATAACCTGAGTTCAGGAAACGCTTCTTTTAAATGACGTCACTGTAGGCGACTTAAAAATCACAGCATGTCCGGAGAGTACACAATCTAATTACTTAAAACGGGGTTCACCAGCAACACAGCTTAGAGGTTCTGCATAAAACAGACTCCACTGAGTAGCCCAGGCTACAGGAACAGTAGCTCAACAGCCGAGGTATTCCTGGAATCACTCCCGGGCCGGCGGGAAGGGTCTCTCTGGCCCTGGGGGAAGGCCGCCTTCCCCAAAGGATTGCGCGAGGGGCTGGATCATCATGGCCTGCGGAAAAATCCACCACCTGGGCGGACCAGGCCCCCTCTCGCTCTCGGCGACCAACGGCCATAGGCTCCTCCACTACTCTGTTCGCTGCTGAGGGCCCCAACAGCGACCACAGCCGGAACCCAGCATGCGATTCCCGGGGCGCCGCGCTCCCAGGGCAAACCTAGGCCGTGGGGTCTCCCCGCACTCCACGCAGGGGCGGCGGGGCGGGGCGCGATGACGTCAAGAGCAGTGACGCGACGACGCAGCGCGACGCGGTGACGCACGCCCCTTTGTTGGCTCAGTAGCGGTAGCAGCGGCCGTGGAGGTGGCGCTGGGGACTGTTTTCTCTCGGAGGCCTGAGCGGAGCCGCGTCTGACTGAGGCGGGCGGCAAGCGGCCCCCTCGCTCCCTCCCTCCCTCCTCCGCGCCCTCCCCGCCGCCGCTAGCCGCCAACCGCCAACCGCCGCGCCCGGGGAGAGCCGCGGCTCGCGGGGCCGGAGCCAGGCCTGCGTCCGGACATCAGCCGGAGCCGGAGCGAGAGCCGGGGCCTCGGCGTCCCCGCCCTCTCCCCGCCTCAGGGCCAGCGTCCGCCGGGCCTCCGCGCGTCGCGCCATGGACTCGGACGAGGGCTACAACTACGAGTTCGACGAGGACGAAGAGTGCAGCGAGGAGGACAGCGGCGCCGAGGAGGAGGAGGACGAGGACGACGATGAGCCGGACGATGATAACCTGGATCTGGGCGAGGTGGAGCTGGTGGAGCCGGGGCTGGGCGTTGGCGGGGAGCGGGACGGAC
>NW_011495077.1:4232703-4243432 GCF_000754665.1 Bison bison bison | reverse complement strand
GAGGATTACCGCTACGAGGTGCTCACGGCCGAGCAGATTCTGCAACACATGGTGGAATGTATCCGGGAGGTCAACGAGGTCATCCAGGTGAGTGTGGCCCCCGCGCCAGCTTGACCGAGCCGGACCCGGGAGCGGATTCGGGCGGTCGGCGCGGCCCCGAGGGGCAGGCCAGGGCCTGGTGCGCAGCCTAGCCTGATGCCTCCCGGTCCTGTCTTCTCTTCTGCTGGGGATAGAGCAGACATTCGCCGGGTGTGGGGAGGTGCGCTAGGGGCGGTGCTTTCCAGGTCCTGCTATGGCGGAGGCCTCCGGCCGCCTCAGACTTCTCTTGCGGGCAATTGCTGCGGGTCCCTGGGCCCGGTGTCCTTCTTCTGGTCTCAGGAGAGCTTACAGGGGCGGGGCGGAATGGGCGGTGGAGAAGATCTGGGCCCCTAAGACGGCTTCCCCGGCTTTCAGTCGCACTTGAGCACTTTTGGAAGGGGTTAGAGTAGGCCTGAGGGCTTGCTTGGTGTACAGTTGCCCCAAGTGGGCACCAGTTAATAAAGAAGTGGATCTGCTTGGCAGTCTTAAGTGCCTACTTAAAAGTGGGGGAAGGGAACTGTTTCTTGGGGGAGGTGCTGATGGATCTTCTTTTCTAATGTTGAGGCTTCTGCTTGTATCTTTTTAGAATGTTTGCTGTTCGTTTGGGTTCTAACTGCTACTCTTAGTTGTAGCATACTTGAAGCTGTTGGCATAGTTGCTGCAACTTGCATACCCAGCCTTTGCAGCTCAAACAACAGCAAAGCGCAGTGTTATTGTGTAATACTGAACAAGACTCTTACTGTGAGTTAGCAAGTTAGAGACTTTCTGCTTCTGGAGTCCTTTCTCTGATAATTTGTATTTCATTGTCGGTAAGTAGGACTCGGTTTAAACTGATAACCGCATCTCATCTAATCTTCTTGTGGGTCATATTTTGCGATTTGATTTAGAAAATCAAAAGTTTCAGTTTATTTGGAGAAAAATGAGGGGGTCAGGGGTACGACTGCAGAATAAAAATGGAGTCTTGATTCAATATAACCCTTAGAAAACACTAGTTTCATGGAAGAAAACTGTATAGGTGAGCAGCAGGTTACGATTGCCTTCTGGTATGTGATTTTTTTTCCCCCTCTTAAAATTGGTTGACTAATATTCACTGGTAAATAAGCAGTATGTCACTGCGTGCATGATTAATAGATTTTTTTATTAGTAAATTTTTTACAGTATTTAGTAAAAAAAACTTTCTTTTGAAAATGAAACCATATATTTAGACCTGTTTGAAGACAGTGTTTTAAATAATAGTTTAAAAAAAAATGTGATACTTAGTGCTATTGCTAAACAGTGGAAATCTCAAACTTTTTCGTATAGATAATGTAGTCTGAAGAGGAAATTGAAGGGTTGTGAAAGGAAGATAAGTTTTGTAGCTCTTTCTGATCTACAGATACAATATTTAAGTTCTTAGGTCACTAAATGGAGAATTTTTTTTTTTTTTGAGGAAAGTTGAGTTTACAGTGAAACCTTGAAGTCCCTTTTCGTTTATTTATTATATAAAGTATATAGTAAATCTGTATTGAATCTGATGCTTTCAGACCCATCACCTGGCTTATTTGCATGTTTAGTTACCTTTTAAAATTCATGGATGTTTATTATTTAGCTTCTTGTAGTGTGTTTTCATGTAAATCTCATTCAGCCTTTTCAGCTCTTAGGTGTGTCCTCAATCACTGAGGCCAGACCCTACAGATTCTTTATGTCACTTCTGGAACAGAGATGTAGCTAATGCATGTGACATCATTTTTTCTTTGTTAGTTTAGAGGAAGAGGAATAAACATGGATAAACTAAACTAAGAACTACAAAATACTAGAGAATTTTTTTAAGTGTCCTACTTTAACCATGTTTTCATGCTGGATTTTGGAAACAACTCTTTTTTCCCTAGTTTACTACTTGTTAAGGGTGCTCTGAAGTAGGACTGCTGAAATGAGTATCTTTTCCTTTGTTAAAAGTTCATATTTAGAAAGATCAGTAGATCAAAGGATAGGATTTACCCCAGATCTTCTTTCTCGAAATGGTATACACTGGGCAAATGATGCACTAAACTAGGGTTTGGTTATGTTATAGATTATTTATGTTAATAGATTTAGACTTAAGTTATACAGGTAACACGTTACATTGTAAGAAGAAAACTGATGAGGTGAGGGGAAAAAAAAAGATAATTATTTTGCCTGCTACTGAGAGAGATATACCACAATCTGAACTGTAATAATCGTTCCAGATGTGTGGATGAGCTGTACATGTTTTTAAAAAATGATAATTACAGAATAAAACTAAGTTCTTTTTATGTTTTCAGTAGGAAAAAAGCAGGTTGCAAAAACAGAGGGAAGGTCAACAACTTTCTCCTGTCAATAAGTAACTATTTTTCAAGTGCTTACACAATTACAGATCTAAACTAATTTAGTCAATCTGTTATTATTGGTCTTCCTTTTTATTGTCTAGTTTTCATCTTTTATAAACCTGACTAGGAATATTCTTACAGATAAATGTCTGGATGTTTTATTTTGTTAGGATAAATTGCTAAGCCAAACATTTGCTTATTTTTAACCATTTAATAAATATTAGCACACTGCTTTCAGCAAGGTTATACTAGTTTTCCCTCCATGGTACTTGATTGGTCATCATTTTTTAAACTTGTTTTATTTTTTTTTTTAAACTACTGAGGTTGAATTTTTAAAGAGTTTTTTGGGCAGTGGTATTTCTTTCGTAAATTGCCCTTTGCTTTTGC
This sequence comes from Bison bison bison, assembly GCF_000754665.1. Taxonomy (NCBI): domain Eukaryota; kingdom Metazoa; phylum Chordata; class Mammalia; order Artiodactyla; family Bovidae; genus Bison; species Bison bison. The sequence continues at coordinate 4,240,643 of NW_011495077.1, read as the reverse complement.
TCATTTTACACCCTTTAGGGATGTTTATCTTTTTATTGATTTATGAGACCAGTTTATATTCATAAAACCTTGAAACATCAGTCGTACAGGTTTTTCAATTAAATCTAATGTTGGTTTAATATATAGTTAGTTTTAAGTAAATTAAAAACCGTTGTTTTATTAACCTAGTTCACATTGGGGAGCTTGCTGTTAATTCTAAAAAATTTAAATTCCCTTCTTTCTGGTATTACTTTTCAATATGAATCACGTATGTTAGTGAATTTGAAAATAAATGTGCAGGATAAAAAGATTGAATGTAAAAAAGTTTGCCAAGTTAATTGAGTCTTCCCTGGGGGAATTTGATTACTTTTTCTGGGCGACAAGAGATTAATACTGTTATTTGTAGATATCTGCTGGTTAGTTCTAGTCTTCAATCAAGTTAACACTTTTTCTTTTAGAAAGCTCTTGGTTTTCTGGCTCTCTGTAACTTTTGTTTGTTTAATTTGATTTTCTTTTATTTAAATTCTTTGTGGCTACTTACCTTTTGAACTTTAAGATCAGGGGTTTTCTGTAACATATCTTAAGGGTAGAGTAGTGCTTAAAGTCCTTTATTTATCCAGCTATATTTAACTCACATTGTTAATATTAAGATGGTTAATAATATTACAATGGTTATCTAATATAGTTGTCTAAATATCTAAGTAACTTATTAAACTAACACTACATAACTGTGGAATTCAAAGATGTTTAAATTTGCTGTTTTTTGTTTCCACAGCATTCTTTAGCAAATGTTGATTGTGCCTTGTGTGTGTGCTGGTCACTATAGAGGACATGGTTCTTGCCTAAGAAGCATATAGAGGTGGGGAACATAGAGATTCTTGGGCTCAATTCCCAGAGATTGTTATCCCTTAGTCAAGTCTAAATTGGAGCCTAAGCATCTTATATTTTTAGCCAGTCCAGTGATAGTTCTGAACGGCTGGTATGTTCATAGTTCACCCAGTGTCATGATTTTGACTCACTCAGGGAGAATGAGTAAGAAGGGCAAGTAACCCTTAGGAATACCACATTTAAAGGATATGCTGAGGAAGAGGCACATGGAACTGTTGGATGTGAGTGATCAGAGAGGAAGCAAAAGAGAAGTGGGTGGGCTTCTTGCTGTTAGAAGATTTATTATTCTCAATAACCTGTTTTAAAAGACAACAAGTTTCCTGTTGGCTGTTGATATGAAATCTTTAATATTTTGCCCATTTTTTATTTAAAATATTTGAGGTACTTCTAAACTGAGGTTTCACGCATAAATTAGAGGCAGTATCAATGGCACCCCACTCCAGTATTCTTGCCTGGCAAATCCCAGGGACGGCGGAGCCTGGTGGACTGCCGTCTATGGGGTCGCACAGAGTCAGACACGACTGAAGCGACTTAGCAGTAGCATAGTCCAGTGTATTGTGTAATTTGTTCATGAATCAGTTCTAGCCACTGCTTTTCCTACCTGGCAAGTTAATTTTTATGTCATAGAACTTTCAGTTTTTGTCTGTTTCTCCCCCTCCCTTTTTTTTTTATCTGGGAACTTAGGACTGTTGAACTACTAGATTGGTCTTTTTTACATTAATGCTTAATTTTTCTAGTAGCCTTTTTAAAAAACCTCAGTGAATTCGAGGTCCTCCTTGTTTCAATGAAATTGAACTCAAGTGGGCATATCAAGATAAATTTAGATTGGTTAACTGGGTTGGGTGGGGGGAGTGTGTGTGTGTGTGTGTGTGTGTGTGTGTGTGTGTGTGCGTGCTTTTTGAATCACTTATGGCATTAGTCATGAATCAGGAACTGTGGGGGTGGGATCCAGCAGTCTGTTTTAACAAGCATTCCAGGTGATGCTGATGCTAGCTAAAGTTTGAGAGCTACTGGTCTAGTTGAGATTTAACAGCAGTGTTTCTCCATGTGTAATGACTAGTGATGAATTATTATAGAGTGGGTTAATAATGGAAGGCAAATTGTTTAAGAAACTAATAAAAGGAAAATTTCGAGAGCCTGAACAATTACTAGGAGAGAGAGCTAGCTAGAGAGAGAGAGCCTACAAATAACAATTACTAGGCTACTCTTGGAGGGGATTTGTTATCATTACTGTTATTCTTCAGATTAGAGTGGTCTATACTCAGTTATTTCAAACACGCAAGCCAAACCAGTGACACTCTCATATTTTAGGTTGGAACAGTTGGGTTTTCTTCACCCCTTCTCACCCCCTGGCTTTTTTATTTTTATTTTTTAAAAATAAAAATATTTGAGAGTGTTTCTTTATTTGATACACGGAAAGGGATATAAGGAATTGAATATTGTAAATGCAGTTGCTCAGTACTGTACAGAATGTTGAAGAAAATGTGAGACTTACTCTTAAGGAGCTTATGGTCTCTGAATTTCTACTCTTAAAGGTGTTAGATCAGTGCTAAATGGATTGTAATAGGTATTCATGGAAGAGATCCTGTGCGTTTTATCTGGAAGATGTTTAGGATTTAGGTGCATAGAAGAGATGGATAGGAAGCCATTCTAAGAAATTGAAATAAGAATGAGGAAGCTGTGTCCCCAGTGATGGTGAGGTCACCTCAGGTAAAACAGTTTGTTAATTATAAGTGATAATATTGTAAAAGCTGGGAGGTTTGATACTCTGAACAAAGATAGGCAGAAGTCATCAGATCAGATTACTTTCTTGTGGGTTTGTCCTGTGGCAGCTATATGTATTATTTTTAGCCCTGTATTTTCCTCAAAACGTAGTGGCTTAAAAACAGCAAACATTTATTATCTCACACTTTCTGTGGGTCACGATTCTGACTTCAGCTTAGTTGTGTGCCTCTGTTTCAGGGTCTCTTATAAGGCTGCAACTCAACATACTGGCTAGATTTCAGTTATCAGGGTTTGACTAGAGGAGGATCCCCCTGTGAGCTCACTCATGTAACTCTTGCCAAGCCTCAGGAGTTTTCACTGGCTGTTCTTTGGCCAGTTGCCTGCCATGTGGGCTTCACTGAAAGGTGGCTTATAACACAGTAGCTTCTTTCCTTTGGGGTAGGGGGTTTCTGATAGAGAACCCCCCAGATGGAAGCCATGCTCTTTTGTAACATCATCTCAGAAGTGACATCCTATCACTTTGCCATACTCTACCTGTGTTAAGTGAGGAGCTAAAGAGGAAGGGATTACATAAAAGTGTGAAGATGAGGAGGTAGATCCTGGGGGCCATTTGAGAGCCTGCTTACCATGATACATAGAATCTGGCTCAGTTAAGAGGCGAATGAGAACTGTAGTATAATGCTTATCTATCCAGTCCAACTGTACAATGGCAGTGTATAGTAATTTGGATTTTTTATTTTAGAATAACCATAAATTATTTGTGTTTGGCTTTGCAAAATATTATATCTTTAAATGATAAGTATTCCTAATTACCTTCAGTGGCTGAGATTCAAAGAATAGTTTGCAGCTTCTTGGAATTATTAATAACTGGCAGGAATCTGAGATTCTCCAGTCTGTTGGGTTTTTGTTTTTTTTTTTAAACTCTTAACGACATAGTGGAATCACCTGGGAATTTTTTCATCACATTTTAAATTTTGAGATACTTGTAGAGTCAAATGCTGTTGCAAGAAACAATGCAGAGAGATCCCCTATACCCTTTAGTGATTTTTCTATGATGATGACATCTTGCAGAACTAGTATATAGTATCATAATCAGTATATTGATACTGATGCAGTTTACTCATTCAGACTTCTTTACTTGAGGATTTAAAAAAATATATTGGGACTCATAACCCAAGGCTAAGCAAATGAATTTCTAGGAGTTTGGACCAGGCATTATCATTAAACAGAAGTTTTCCCTGGTTTATTTTAATGTACAGCCAGGGTTGAAAGCAAAGTTATTGTTGTTGTCCAGTATCTTTAATAATCCTCTCTTTGTAACATTCCAGTCTGCTTGCTGCTGCCAAGTCACTTCAGTCGTGTCCAACTCTGTGCGACCCCACAGACTGCAGCCTACCAAGCTGTGTCCAACTCTGTGCGACCCCACGGACTGCAGCCTACCAGGCTTCTCCGTCCATGGGATTCTCCATGCAAGAACACTGGAGTGGGTTGCCATTTCCTTCTCCAATGCATGAAAGTGGAAAGTGAAAGTGAAGTCACTCAGTCGTGTCTGACTCTTAGGGACCCCATGGACTGCAGCCTACCAGGCTCCTCCCTCCATGGGATTTTCCAGGCAAGAGTACTGGAGTGGGGTGCCATTGCCTTCTCCTCCAGTCTGCTTAATTATGAGTAAATGACAATAAACTAGTTTGTGATATAGCTCATTCTAACTCTTGATTTTTTGGGGAAAAAAAATGGAATTAAACTGTTTACACTTTAACTTTGGTCCATTGTTCCTAGGGTGGCCCTTTGATATTTTTAGTTTTTCTTTTTTTTTTAAATTTATTTATTGGCTGCACTGGGTCTTCATTGCTGCTCTCAGACTTTCTCTAGTTGCAGTACAGGAGCTTCTCATTGCGGTTGCATCTCTTGTTGCAGAGCTCAGACTCTAGGGTACAAGCACTTAGTTGCCAGGTGGCATATGGAATCTGCCCTGCATTGGCAAGCAGATTCTTAAACCACTGGACCACCAGGGAAGTCCTGTTGTTTTCTTAACAGTTTTTGTTTGGAAGCATGAAGGAAAAACTTTTTCTTGACGTTAATCAATCCTCTTTTCTTTGTCTCCTCTATGATAGTGAACCGGTATCTTTGATTATGCATGTTGCCTACTTCTCTAATTTTCAATTATACATTGTCTTTATTAGGTATAATATCACAGGCCCATAACCCTGTTAAGATCTTGGCTATTTATACAGTTCATCTTTTAATATTGATACTATATCAATATTAGGTTGAAACTGATATCAGTAACCTTTGGTTACTATGTAACCTTACAAATAGATTAATTATTCCCTTTAACTGATGGGATAAATAGAAGAATGAGTGGTTAGACTGACATTTGATGGTCACTTACTAGGTGAGAGAATAATCTGTAATCTGAGGCTGCTTCTAACCTGGGATCACTGAATCTTTTGGGACCCATGAGATGGTAGTGGCAGCCCTTGCCTTATTTTATTTTCAGTGTTTAAAAAAGCCTACTGTGTTTAAAACAAAGTAAATCAAAACTGCCCAAGCTAATTAAAATGTGGGTCAGTTTTGGATCTTCAGTTCCAAAAGAGTGGGCATGTTTTATAGCATCAGTAGATTTCTACAATCATGTATTTTAAGTTTCTGAAATGGAGCTGGACCCTACTGTGGTCCTTCCCCACCCACATTGTTTTGTCTGGAAAAACTTGAGCCGAAGAATAGGTTTAATCAGATAAGTGAGAAGATACAAAAACAAAGGAAAACAGTCCAACGAAACTGTTGTTCAGTTACTCAGATTCTTTGCAAGCCCATGGACTGCAGCACGGCAGGCTTCCCTGTCCTTCACCATCTCCTGGAGCTTGCTCCAACTCGTGTTCATTGACTCAGAGATGGCATCCAACCATCTTGAATAATACTTCATTTCTTAATCTTGCTCTGTGGTAGATGTCAGTTGGAGTTCGAATTAAATTAGTGGGTAGTTTGGTATCTTAGAAGGCAGTTTTAAAGGGTCTTATTGAGCTAGCATCTGCTCTGGCAGATTAACTTTTCAGAGGCCCTACTTTTTCTCATTTTTAAAAATGAGAATACTAGTATTAAGGTCAAATACTGTATTGGGAGCTTTTTCATGTAATTTTTTTTCCTTAATGTAAACTTGCTGAATAGCATTTTTCGTTTTTTCTTATGTTCCATTTAAAAGAAGTGTCACAAGTGACCTTATACACTTAATACATTTTGGCAAAAAGTACAGAAGATAATGAAGTATTAGGTAACATTTCCTTATTACTAAGACATTTGGTTAGACAATGCTAAGAATAGCTATAATCCCAGACACTTCTTCCCAGACTTGCTTTGCTATCTGCTTTGAAACTGTCATACTTCTAATTCACATATTAACTGATTACAGTTATATATTATATCCTTTCTCAGTCACAATTGTATAGTTTTTTAGGGATTAAGTATATGCTAGAGATTGAGAAGTATTTTCTGATTTTCTTAGCAAGTATAAGTAAAAACCTCTTATGTGGACTCATTGAAATTTGTGACATTTTGGACAGGTCTCTGAAACCCATTTAAAAACAAATTTATTGCCTTTTCTCCCTAAGGCTGTTCTTCCTTTGATTGATTTACTAATCAGCCATTCTTGGAATTTGAAAGTCAGTGATTCTCTTTTGCCCCAGCATTTCCTGTATCCAATTAGCCCTGATCAAGTTACTCTGAAATTTGTTATTCCTCTCCTTTTAACTAAATAGGAAACACATTTTCTATTATATGTCTAGCCTAGATGCTTTAATATAGTGTTCGTGGCTTCCTCACCTTGATTTCTGGTAATTTTTTCATTCTTATTTGCTGTTGTTTCTAATTTTCCCATCATTCCCAACTGCACTACTTGTAATTTCTTACTATATAAATGCACATTTGTGTTTTCCTGTTTTTGTTCATGCTGATCCCTCTTTTTGTGGTTGCTCTTTCTCTTTTTTTTTAAAATTATGTTTTATTTTTGGTTGCGCTGGGTTTGGTTGCTCTGGGTCTTCGTTGCTCTCAGTAGTCGCGATGAGTAGGGGCTCCTGTTCGTTGCCATGCATGGGCTTGTCATTGCAGTGGCTTCTCTTGTTTCACAGGCTCTAGGTGCAGGGGCTTCAGTAGTTGCAGCTTGAGGGCTCTAGAGCGATGACTTTTGGCACAGGGGCTTAGTTGCTCCAAGGCATGAGAAATCTTCCCGGACTGTATATAGAACCCACGTCCCCTGTATTGGCTGCTGTTGCTGTTCAGTTGCTCAGTCGTGTCCAGCTCTTTGTGACCCTGTGGACTGTAGCCCACCAGGCTCTTTGTCCACGGGATTCTTCAGGCAAGAATACTGGGGTGGGTTGCCATTCCCTCCTTCAGGGGATTTTCCCAACCCCGGGGATCGAACCTGGATCTCCTATATTGCATTGGCAGGCACATTCTTATCCACTATACCACCAGGGAAGTCTTCGTTCTCTTTTTAACTGCCTGATATCCTTCTACTTATACCCTGCTCAGATATTACATATCTCTTACCAGGTCCCTCTTCCCTACCATCACTGCTCTTTTACCTGTGTTTGCATAGGCCTTTATATGGATAATACAGGAGCCTGTAATATGGCCATCCCAATACCTAAGTCACTAGCTCGCTATGAGGGTTTTGAAGGTAAGAGCCGAGTCTTCATCCATAGTGTATGTCACACTAATAGTCTGACGTAGTAGAAACTCAGTGAATACATGTTCTTTGAAGTTGGTCCCTTGTTTCCTTGGTTTCCTTACCTGTAAACCAAAGAGAGCCGGACACAATTTTCTTCTGGCACTAATAAATTATTTTATAATTTCCAGATAATACCTCAGTAGTAGTGTAAGGTGACAAGAAAAAAGTGTTTGAATTCCAAGAATGCAAGCTTTTTAAAATCTCCAAATATACAGCGACTCTTTTAGATTTAACTTTATTTGCATGTAGTTCTCTGGCACTTTATATGAACTGAGAGTTACGTTAAAAATAACTGAGTCACTCTTGATGAAAGTGAAAGTGGAGACTGAAAAAGTTGGCTTAAAGCTCAACATTCAGAAAACGAAGATCATGGCATCTGGTCCCATCACTTCGTGGGAAATAGATGGGGAAACCGTGGAAACAGTGTCAGACTTTATTTTTGGGGGCTCCAAAATCACTGCAGATGGTGACTGCAGCCATGAAATTAAAAGACGCTTACTCCTTGAAAGGAAAGTTCTGACCAACCTAGATAGCATATTCAAAAGCAGAGACGTTACTTTGCCAACAAAGTCCGTCTAGTCAAGGCTATGGCTTTTCCTGTGGTCATGTATGGATGTGAGAG
>NW_011495077.1:4229054-4232603 GCF_000754665.1 Bison bison bison | reverse complement strand
AATTGATGCTTTTGAACTGTGGTGTTGGAGAAGACTCTTGAGAGTCCCTTGGACTGCAAGGAGATCCAACCAGTCCATTCTGAAGATCAGCCCTGGGATTTGTTTGGAAGGAATGATGCTAAAGCTGAAATTCCAGTACTTTGGCCACCTCATGCGAAGAGTTGACTCATTGGAAAAGACTCTGATGCTGGGAGGGATTGGGGGCAGGAGGAGAAGGGGACGACAGAGGATGAGATGGTTGGATGGCATCACCGACTCGACGGATGTGAGTCTGAGTGAACTCCGGGAGTTGGTGATGGACAGGGAGGCCTGGCGTGCTGCGATTCATGGGGTCGCAAAGAGTCGGACACGACTGAGCGACTGAACTGAACTGAACTGAATGCAGTAGCTCTCAAAGTATGGTCCATGAGAGGAAAACTTTTTAGGACGTTATTTGTCTGTTAACATGCTGGGATTTGTACTGATAGTGCAGAAGCAATGGATTTGGTTACGTAAAACCGTGGGAACCTTAGCACAGATCAAGTCAGAGGCACTAATTACACTAGTGCTAGTCATTTTATTTTTCACTGCCACACATTCATTAAAAATGTTGATTTCACTTATTGTCCTGGGTGAAGCAGTAAAAATTATTAGTATTACTATATCGTATCCCTTAAGTACACAATTTCTTAAGTACACATGTCTTATATGGCACTTCTGCATACTCAAGTACAGAGGTTGTCTCAAAGAAAAACATTTGTGCGTTTGATTGGTTTCCGAGCTGAACAAGCTGCTTGATGGAACACCAATTTTACTTGGAAAAAATGACAAACTGATTATTCAGACAAATAGCAAATAAACATATGGTAATTATTGCTCCAAATACACCTGTTATTTAAAAAAAAAACTGCTTATGGTATTTGTTGCCAGTGATAAATATTTAAAGTTTTTCAGTGCAAATTAGAATTTTGGAAAACATATCTACCACTGTGAGACTGAGACTGACAATATCCTGGTGATGATATCCTGTTTAATATATCAACATTTGGAAGATCTGCTTTTAATATAATGAACCAGTATTTTTCAAATGACTAATTTTCCAGTGAGCAGTTGTGATATATCACAATCATACATTGGTAAATGATCCATTCAAAGCACAAGATAGACCATTGGATTTTAATATGACAAGAGTAAGAAAAGTTGTTTGATATGATTTCAGATTCTATTTTTCAGCTAGCCTTTAAGAAACTACCACCTTTTGAGTATTGGTGTAATATAAAAAGATATCCACAGTTATCTGAAAAGGCTATAAAAGTTCTCCTGCTTTTTCCAACTCTATATATCTTTGTGAGACTTTTTTTTTTTAAACAAAACAACATATTTGAGGATTGAATACAGAAGCAGATATGAAAATCCAACTGTTCTCTATTTACCCAGATGTTAAAGAGACTTAAGCAGTGCAGTTTTTCTCTCTGTTGTTTTAGAACATACAATTTATTTTAATAAAAATGGGCTTTATATTAACATAATGGGTTTTATTACTGTTATTTTTAATGAATTAATAGTTATTTAAAAAATTCTGTTTTGATATCTAATATAAATGCTGATAGTTATGATTCACATGAACAAAACTCTTTGGCGCCTTCAGTAATGTTAAAGTTTAAAAAGGGTTCTGAGGCCAAACAGATTGAGAGTTGCTGCTTTGATATTGTGAAATATTTCTGAATCACTAAGGAAACATAGTATTGGCTTGCAAACAGGAGATAGGACTAACCAATATATGACTAACCCCGCTATGTGTTTACTTTAAATTAGTAATGGGTATATATGACAGGTTAGGAATTACTGCTGATTAGTCAGAAACATACATAAGCTATGTTAGATGCTGTGCTAATATGTAACAAATATTAGAAACGTGAATCATAAAATATGACTAGTTCCGTAAAGATTTTTGGAAATGGAATGGGATGCTCAATTTTTTCAAGGAATAGCTAGTAGAGATATCACCTGACATATTCCATTAATTTGTTTACGTTCTGACTTCTTACACTGAAATGAAAGCTCTGTGCGAGCAGTGGCTTTGTTTTATTCGTTGCTGTAGTCCCGGCGCCCAGAACAGTACCTGACACACCGAGTGCTAAGTTGCTTCAGTCGTGTCCGACTCTGCGACCCAGTGGATTGTAGCTTGCCAGGCTCCTCTGTTCATGGGATTTTCCAGGGAAGAATCCTGGGAGTGGATTGGCATGCCTTTCTCCAGGGGATCCTCCCAACCCAGAGATCGAACTTGCGTTGCTTATATCTCTTGCATTGGCAGGCGGGTTCTTTACCCCTCTGCCACCTGAGAAGCCCACCTGACACATAGTAATCACTTAGTAAACATTTTTTGTGTAAACATTTTTATTTTACCCCTTGAATATTTTGCTATGTATATAATTGTAGGTTGGTAGTTTTCTTTCAGCACTTTAAAGATTCCATTGTTTTCTGGCTTCAATGGTTTGTGGTGGTAGGAGGAAGCGAAAATGAAAGTGAAGTTGCTCAGTCTTCTCCGACTCTTTGAGACTCCATGGACTGTAGCCTACCAGGCTTCTCCGTCCATGGGATTCTCCAGGCAAGAATACTGGAGTGGGTTACCATTTCCTTTTCCAGGGCATCTTCCCGATCCAGGGATCGAACCCAGGTCTCCCGCGTTGGAGGAAGACGCTTTAACCTCTGAGCCACCAGGGAAGCCCAGGAGAAAGCTAGTTCAGTTCAGTTCAGTCGCTCAGTCGTGTCCGACTCTTTGCGACCCCATGAATCGCAGCACGCCAGGCCTCCCTGTCCATCACCAACTCCCAGAGTTCACTCAGACTCACATCCGTCGAGTCGGTGATGCCATCCAGCCATCTCATCCTCTGTTGTCCCCTTCTCCTCCTGCCCCCAATCCCTCCCAGCATCAGAGTCTTTTCCAATGAGTCAACTCTTCGCATGAGGTGGCCAAAGTACTGGAATTTCAGCTTTAGCATCATTCCTTCCAAACAAATCCCAGGGCTGATCTTCAGAATGGACTGGTTGGATCTCCTTGCAGTCCAAGGGACTCTCAAGAGTCTTCTCCAACACCACAGTTCAAAAGCACCAATTTTTCAGCGCTCAGCCTTCTTCACAGTCCAACTCTCACATCCATACATGACCACAGGAAAAACCATAGCCTTGACTAGACGGACTTTGTTGGCAAAGTAACGTCTCTGCTTTTGAATATGCCATCTAGGTTGGTCAGAACTTTCCTTTCAAGGAGTAAGCGTCTTTTAATTTCATGGCTGCAGTCACCACCTGCAGTGATTTTGGAGCCCCCAAAAATAAAGTCTGACACTGTTTTCCCATCTATTTCCCATGAAGTGAGGGGACCGGATGCCATGATCTTCGTTTTCTGGATGTTGAGCTTTAAGCCAACTCTTTCACTGTCCTCTTTCACCTTCATCAAGAGGCTTTTTAGTTCCTCTTCACTTTCTGTCATAAGGGTGGTGTCATCTGCATATCTGAGGTTATTGATATTTCTCCCAGCAATCTTGATTCCAGCTTGTGCTTCTTCCAGCC
>NW_011495077.1:4164994-4228954 GCF_000754665.1 Bison bison bison | reverse complement strand
TCTGCATATAAGTTAAATAAGCAGGGTGACAATATACAGCCTTGACATACTCCATTTCCTATTTGGAACCAGTCTGTTGTTCCATGTCCCGTTCTAACTGTTGCTTCCTGACCTGCGTATAGGTTTCTCAAGAGGCAGATCAGGTAGTCTGGTATTCCCATCTCTTTCAGAATTTTCCACAGTTTATTGTGATGCACACAGTCAAAGGCTTTGGCATAGTCAATAAAGCAGAAATAGATGTTTTTCTGGAACTCTCTTGCTTTTTCCATGATCCAGTGGATGTTGGCAATTTGATCTCTGGTTCCTCTGCCTTTTCTAAAACCAGCTTGAACATCTGGACATTCATGGTTCACATATTGCTGAAGCTTGGCTTGGAGAATTTTGAGCATTACTTTACTAGTGTGTGAGGTGAGTGCAATTGTGCGGTAGTTTGAGCATTCTTTGGCATTGCCTTTCTTTGAGATTGGAATGAAAACTGACCTTTTCCAGTCCTGTGGCCACTGCTGAGTTTTCCAAATTTGCTGGCATATTGAGTGCAGCACTTTCACAGCATCATCTTTCAGGATTTGAAACAGCTCAACTGGAATTCCATCACCTCCACTAGCTTTGCTCATAGTGATGCTTTCTAAGGCCCACTTGACTTCACATTCCAGGATGTCTGGCTCTAGGTGAGTGATCACACCATCGTGATTATCTGGGTCATGAAGATCTTTTTTGTACGGTTCTTCTGTGTATTCTTGCCACCTCTTCTTAATATCTTCTGCTTCTGTTAGGTCCATACCATTTCTGTCCTTTATTGAGCCCATCTTGGCATGAAATGTTCCCTTGGTATCTGATTTTCTTGAAGAGATCTCTAGTCTTCCCTATTCTGTTGTTTTCCTCTATTTCTTTGCATTGATCGCTGAGGAAGGCTTTCTTATCTCTTCTTGCTATTCTTTGGAACTCTGCATTCAGATGCTTATATCTTTCCTTTTCTCCTTTGCTTTTCACTTCTCTTCTTCTCACAGCTATTTGTAAGGCCTCCCCAGCCAGCCATTTTGCTTTTTTGCATTTCTTTTCCATGGGGATGGTCTTAATCCCTGTTTCCTGTACAGTGTCACGAACCTCCGCCCACAGTTCATCAGGCACTCTATCAGATCTAGTCCCTTTAATCTATTTCTCACTTCCACTGTATAATCATAAGGGATTTGATTTGGGTCATACCTGAATGGTCTAGTGGTTTTCTCCACTTTCTTCAATTTAAGTCTGAATTTGGCAATAAGGAGTTCATGATCTGAGCCACAGTGAGCTCCCAGTCTTGTTTTTGCTGACTGTATAGAGCTTCTCCATCTTTGGCTGCAAAGAATATAATCAACCTGATTTCGGTGTTGACCATCTGGTGATGTCCATGTGTAGAGTCTTCTCGTGTGTTGTTGGAAGAGGGTGTTTGCTATGACCAGTGCTTTCTCTTGGCAAAACTCTTATTAGCCTTTGCCTTGCTTCATTCCGTATTCCAAGGCCGAATTTGCCTGTTACTCCAGGTGTTTCTTGACTTCCTGCTTTTGCATTCCAGTCCCCTATAATGAAAAGGACATCTTTTTTGGGTGTTAGTTCTAAAAGGTCTTGTCGGTCTTCATAGAACCGTTCAACTTCAGCTTCTTCAGCGTTACTGGTTGGGGCATAGACTTGGATTACTGTGATATTGAATGGTTTGCCTTGGAAATGAAGAGAGATCATTCTGTTGTTTTTGAGATTGCATCCAAGTACTGCATTTCAGACTCTTGTTGACCATGATGGCTACTCCATTTCTTCTAAGGGATTCCTGCCCACAGTAGTAGATATAATGGTCATCTGAGTTAAATTCACCCATTCCAGTCCATTTTAGTTTGCTGATTCCTAGAATGTCGACATTCACTCTTGCCATCTCCTGTTTGACCACTTCCAATTTGCCGTGATTCATGAACCTGACATTCCAGGTTCCTATGTAATATTGCTCTTTATAGCATCGGACCTTTCTTCTATCACCAGTCACATCCACAACTGGGTATTGTTTTTGCTTTGGCTCCATCCCTTCATTCTTTTTGGAGTTATTTCTCCACTCATCTCCAGTAGCATATTGGGTACCTACTGACCTGGGGAGTTCCTCTCAGTATCCTATCATTTTGCCTTTTCATACTGTTCATGGGGTTCTTAAGGCCAAGAATATTGAAGTGGCTTGCCATTCCCTTCTCCAGTGGACCACATTCTGTCAGACCTCTCCCCCATGACCCACCCATCTTGGGTGGTCCCACAGAGCATGGCTTAGTTTCATTGAGTTAGACAAGGCTGTGGTCCTAGTGTGATTAGATTGGCTAGTTTTCTATGATTATGGTTTCAGTGTGTCTGCCTTCTGATAACCTCTTGCAACACCTACCGTCTTCCTTGGGTTTCTCTTACCTTGGACGTGGGGTATCTCTTCACGGCTGCTCCAGCAAAGCGCAGCCCCTGCTCCTTACCTTGGATGAGGGGTATCTCCTCACCACTGCCCCTCCTGACTTTGAACGTGGAGTAGCTCCTCTAGGCCCTCCTGCGCCCGAGCAGCTACCTCTCCTTGGACTTGGGGTTGCTCCTCCCGGCCGCCGCCCCTGGCCTCGGGTGGAGGGTAGCTCCTTCCGGCTGCTGCCCCTGACCTCGCGCGCGGGTTGGGTTGGGGGTAGCTCCTCCCGGCCGCCGCCCCTGACCTCGGACGTGGGGTAGCTCCTCTTGGCCGCTGCCCCTTGGGCATGGGGTCCTCCTGGCTTCTGCCCCTGATCTTGGACATGGGGTAGTTCCTCTCGGCTGCGCTTGTGTGCCATCGCAGCCGCCTGCACTTAATCTGGGTGTTTGTAATATTTGTTATATTTCTGACTTTGTGTCTAGTTGTGGTTTTCTCTATGTTTTGGAGAAGGAAATGGCAACCCACTCCAGTATTCTTGTCTGGAAGACCCCATGGACGGAGAAGCTTGGTAGGCTACAGTCCATGGGGTCGCAAAGAGTTGGACACGACTGAGCGACTTCACTTTCTTTCACTTTGTTTATTTTGCTTTGTGTTTTCAGAATCTTTTGAATCTTTGGGGGTGATGTCCTGGGGGTTTTGGAAATTCTGTTTTGCCTTTATCCTGTTTCCTCAAGTTGCACATATATTAGAGCTTTTTATTATGTTCCATATGTGTTCGATGCTCTTTTGTGTATCTTAAATCTTTTTTTCTCTGTGCTTCAGTTTGATTGATTTCTATTGATCTGTTGTCTGAGTCTCTACATCTGTCTTCTCCTTTGTCTGATTTGCTATTAAACACCCCTCAATTATTTCAGGTACTATATTCTGGAGTTTCCATTTAATTCTTTTTTACTGATGCTGATTTTCTAGTGATATTTTTCTTTTTCATTTGTGTTACATCTTCTGCATTATATTCTCCAGCATATTAAGAATTTATTACTAAAGGTTTTGTCAGCTAACTCCCAACATCTGAATTATCTGTTAGTCTCTACCATACTATTTTGTTTTCAGTCACGTGTTCTTGTCATTTGACATATTTTGATTACATGCCAGTACCTCTATATAAAGTATTTAGAGATTCTGAATGATGATGGATTCCTCCAGAGAGGATTTTTATTTTTCCTTCTGCTTGACAGTGAGAGTAGTGAGTGGTTGTCTTAATCCAGTAAGGTTGAGTTCTAGCCCTGTTCAGTTCTAGTCTCTCTTAGGTGCCATTGGCTTTTTTTTTTCTTCAACTAAGAATTGATGTTTTTCATCAGTCCCTCTCCTAAGGGCTCCCAAACTTTATTTCCTTCCCAGACTGCTGGAAGCACCAATCTATGTTTCAGAGGCTCTAGATTTTTAGTCTTGGCCCTGTGTGATCCCAGGATTCAGTAAATGTTCTGGGTGGAAGACCAGCCATTCCTCTACTCATTGAGATACCCCTTCAAGTCTCAGTATTAGTTTCATTTAGTTCTAATAAGTTAACGCAAAGTTAGTGACTCTGAACAACAAAAATTCATTATTTTACAGTTGAGAAAGTCAAAAGTTCAAAGTGAATCTCACTGGGCTAAAATCAAGGAGTTGGCAGGCTGTGTTCCTTCTGGAGGTCCTAGGGGAGAATCTATTCCCTTGACTTTCACTATTAGAGGCTGCTTACATTCCTTGACTTACGGCTTCCTAACTCTAACCTTCAAAGTCAGAAAAGCATAGCATCTTCAGTTCTTTTCTCCACTTTTGCCTCCTCCTTCTTTTAAAAAGACCCTTTGATTACATTGGGTTGACCTGGAAAATCTCTAAGGCAGCTAATTAGCAGCTTTAGTTACCTCTGCAACAGTAATTCCTCTCTGCCACGTATTATAAATTCATGGGTTCCAAATATTAGGATATGAACATCTCAGGGTGGGGGAACCACTTTTCTGCCTGTCAGTAGCACCCCTCTGTGGTAGATTATCAGTATTCTGCTTTGCTCCCAGAATTCTCAAGTGCCTCCAGGGAAACCACTGAAGTTGTAAAATTACCACCTTCTCTAGTTTTTGTTGCCTTCACAGCTCTCTGCTGTTTTCAGACATGATTTTGGGACATTATCCAGCTTTTCTGGTTCTGGATGGGGATGGTTGTATACATCTTAACTATATTCTACCTGAAAATGGAATACTAAATACTTTTAAAAATCAGTCAATATCCTTAGTCTATCAGATCTGTCTTGGAGATTTTTGAAGCATGCTTTCCATGGGTGCATACAGCCACATTGTGGGCTTTTGAACTTCAATTCCAGCTAGCAAGTATGACAATTTAAAGATTGGAGTAAGGGAATGTCTGAGATTTGGGAAAATAACAGGATAGAGGGGAAAAAAGATCTAATTTACTCATTTTTATGTAAGGAAAGATTTGTAAACATAGAAGTGGTAATAATCACTGATATTTATGAACTATGCTAGGTGTTTTCATTCATGTTTATTAGTTTATTACAAAGTCCCAAGAAAGTAGCATTATCTCTATTATATAGATGAGTAAATTGAAGGTAGAGAAGCTGAGAAATTATTTTCTCAGGGAATCTCAGAGTTTCTCTATTACAGACTGGTGGAGGACTGGTGGGTCTTTTTGACTTAAGATAAGAATTCTTTCTGCTATACCAAACTTTTTCAGACCTTAGTTGGACTTTATGACTGAGTCAAATCCTCATACCTTTTTTTTTTTGCTATGCTGAAAAGTTTATAGTACTAAAAGAATCTTTCATTTTAGCTAATTGACTAATTTTAAATGTCTCTTGTATTAGTTATCTATTGCTGCATAACACATTACCTAGCACTAGGGGTTTAAAACAGCAAACATTTATTATAGTTTTAGGTTGCTTAGCCGGAGAAGGCAATGGCACCCCACTCCAGTACTCTTGCCTGGAAAATCCCATGGATGGAGGAGCCTGGTGGGCTGCAGTCCATGGGGTCGTGAAGAGTCAGACACGACTGAGCGACTTCACTTTCACTTTTCACTTTCATGCACTGGAGAAGAAAATGGCAACCCAATCCAGTGTTCTTGCCTGGAGAATCCCAGGGGCGGGGAAGCCTGGTGGGCTGCCGTCTATGGGGTCGCACAGAGTCAGACACAACTGAAGCGACTTAGCAGCAGCAGCAGGTTGCTTAGCAGGGTGATTCTGGGTCAGGGTCTCTGATTAGGTTGTAGTCGTCCTGTCAACCTAGGATGCCTTTATCTTAAAGCTTGGTTTGTGTTGAAGAACTGCTTTCAAGAGGACTCACGTAGTTGTTTGGTAGAAGACTAGTTCTTTATCACATGGGCCTCTTCACTGGGCTACTTTAGTGTCCTCACTACAAGTTAGTTGACTTCCAACTAGACCAAGTGGTCCAAGGAACCTAGACAGATACAGTAAATGTTTTCATGGTTTAGCCTTATTTTGTGATTTCTGCATTGTCCTATTGGTTATACAGGGCTTCCCTGGTGACTCAGTAGTAAAGAATCTGCCTACCAAGCAAGAGACCTGGGTTCAATCCCTGGGTCCAAAAGATCTCCCAGAGAAAGAAATGGCAGCTCACTCCAATGTTTCTGCCTTGGAAATCCCATGGACATAGGAGCCTGGTGGGCTGCAGTCCATGGGGTCACAGAAGTGTTATGACATGCTGCTGCTGCTAAGCCGCTTCAGTCGTGTCCGACTCTGTGCGACCCCAGAAACGGCAGCCCACCAGGCTCCCCTGTCCCTGGGATTCTCCAGGCAAGAACACTGGAGTGGGTTGCCATTTCCTTCTCCAGTCACGACATGACTTAGTGAGTAAACAACAGCAGTTGGTTACATAGTCAAACCTGTTCACTGTGGGAGGGAACTGCACATATCCCAGAGGGCAAAGATCACTGGGGGCCATCTTGGAGGCTGGCCTACCACACAGACTATGTGAAAAGGAAGGGAAAGATACAGAACTGTGGTTATGACACTTTATTAGTTTCAGGATCATGAGATTAAAAAAATTTTTTTTACAGTATGCTTAATAAATAACAAAAAGGGAACTCAAAAGCTCCCCAGACTGGGTGTATATATAAAGCTCTTAAGTACATAATAATTACTTTGTCTATTTAATTCATATTTCTTATCTTATAAAACTCATACCTTATCTAAGACTAGAGTCTGACCCATCTACATTACTGTGTAACCTTAGACTAACTTGGTTTATAGTTTGAACCTGCCCTTGCAGAAGGAAAGGTTTGGACATGATTTCTAAAGCTCCTTTCTAGGTATAAAATTCAGGTGACAAAAGGTAATTAGTGTGAATGCTTTCAAGATAGGGAGCTGAAAGACCAAAGCCTCCTTTCCATCTGATCTAATGGCCCTGTCTATCTTGAAATTGGTCCTCTTGGATTTTATAACACTGTTCCTAAAAACATTATACATCTTCCTGTCATCATGTTCTGCCAAATCTGTGCTAAACTTTTACGTTCATGTGCTTCCCCTTGGTGTGCTTTGGCAGTAGGTGTACAAAGATGATTGGAGAACACTTTCCTTTCCAGGGCTCCTAGTCTAGGAAGGGCAAACACATAAATCAATCCTTGACTGTAAAGGCAGTAACTAGGACCTATAATGCCTGCTTTTATCCACATGTAGCTTAATCTCAGTTATATCCTGTTTCTTGATTTGCTCTGGTCTGGTTTTTCATAGTTGAGTATCTTGGTTTATTGCCATTACCCAGAAATCCCACCCCTACCAGTTTGTCTTTTGAGATGTTATTTTTACACCAGGTCAACCCTGATGTGTTTTCACTTTTGTTGTAGTTAGACCACTCTTTGCTGTTTGGTTAAGGAAAGCCTTGCCTTCCGAAGACACTAGCTGGTTTTTAGGAAAGAAGGAAAGTAGTCCTTTGGATAAGTCTTGCTAGAAGATATTAGAAGTTATTAGAAGGTTCTCATTGGCAACATCAGAAAAATTAAAAGAATGAAAAGAGTGATATTGATGGAAAATGGGGCCTTATCAGTGTGGTGTGATTACCACAGATTTTTTTAGGAAATGCTGAATGTCTCCTTTTTTTCTGAGTGGTCATCCTCTTCAATTTTATGACAGTGTCAAAAATGTTCATACTTGGTCTGTTTATGGCCTGAGAAAGTACACCGTATCTTTACCAATCTTGATAGGCAGTAGGAATGGGACAGGAAATGGTGCTTATGAGGAACCTACTAAGCCTAGGGCTTCTTGAGCCTAGAGGGTTCCATTAACTAGGTTACCAGAGGATGCAGATTAGGATAAAAGATTCTTAGCCTGATAGATCAGACTTCTCATAATTTGACCTTTATCTACTTTATCCATCATTTCTTCACACTCATCTTGACACAACAAAATAATAGTCCCTGTGAAATGATAGTCCCTGTGAAATTCTTTGTGACTTTGTCTTTTTTCCTTTCAGATGATTTTCCCCTAATAAACTCATTAATACTTCAAGACTCACCTTAAACATCATTTCATCTTTGAATCTTTCCCTTTGAGTGGGTCTCAGAATTTTGTATATATAATACTATTATTTAAAAAATAATCTGTTATTCTCTTGCTAATGGATTTTGAAAATCCTGATCAGTGTTACCTTTGGTATTCTCATTGACTCCCACATTTCCTGCAACATGGCTAATAAACATGGATTTGAAGAGTCAAAATTAAATGTGAATGAGTTTTATTATTGATAAAAAAATAAGTCTTGGTACTACTCCTGTGTTTTTCGTTTATGAATGGTTCACATTCCTCTTCTGTTGACTTCATCAAATTAAATCTTCTCTCATTCTCTAATATATTTTCCATTTTTTTTGTTTTGAACCAGTTGTTAAGGGAATATTAGTCATCACAACAGTTCTCTGAAGTAGATGGTATTTTTACTATTTTATGGATAAGGAAACTGAGACTTAGAGGAATTAAGTAGCTTGCCCAGGCTTTCATGGGGTCGAAACTCAGTATTTTAGATCATTAAATAGAAATAAAACATATATGACTGCTCTTGTCTTATGTGTTGGGTATTTTCTGTTTGTCTCTCCAGATCTGCTCTTTGTCTTTCCAACTCTGTATGCCCCAGGAGACTAACTTGTATAGTCAGTGGACTGTTTTATGACTTTAGTGCTGTTGCTTATGAATCCAAATAAATAATAAACCAGTGTGCGGATAGAGGCAGAAGTCTACTATGTACCCCATTTAAACTTTGCATCTTACATATGTACCATCTTCAAGAAAATTTCAAGCCAAAATTGGTATTTACTACTTTCTATTCCAATTTAAGCATTTAAGCATTAAAAACAAAGTTTTTTTAATGCTTAATGTTAAAACAAAGTTTTAACATTAAAAATTGATGTATGTTGTAGAATGCACACATGTATAATGTAAAATTTGTGATTTATATATGGAATGACAAACTGAGGCCAGTAGTCCTCAAAGTCTGCGTTCCCCTGACAGACACATTAAAGAGGTTCTAGGTGAATAGCGTGGTGAAATTGTTATCAATGCACTAGATAACAAATGCTTCATATATTTAAAAGGATATTAGCTGATTTGACTTATTTTGTTCAAAAATGAGAAAATGTTTCTTTTGTGAAGTTCTTAGAGGACCGTATTACTGATAACACACCATTTAAAGTTAAATCTATATCTTTCAACCTTCTGTTCTTATAAAACAAAAACTTAGAGTGAGCCTCATTGTTATTTGCTGCTGCTGCTGCTGCTGCTGCTAAATCGCTTCACTCGTGCCCGACTCTGTGCGACCCCATAGACGGCAGTCCACCAGTCTCCCCGGTCCCTGGGATTCTCCAGACAAGAACACTGGAGTGGGTTGCTATTTCCTTCCCCAATGCATGAAAGTGAAAAGTGAAAGTGAAGTCGCTCAGTTGTATCTGACTCTTAGTGACCCAATGGACTGCAGCCTACCAGGCTCCTCCGTCCATGGGATTTTCCAGGCAAGAGGACTGGAGTGGGGTGCCATTGCCTTCTCCGCATTGTTATTTAATATGAAAGTAATGCTCCTTTGAAAAGAAAATATATATGTGTATGTATATATAATTTTACTTACCAGTCTGACTTTTTAAATATAATCATTACATTTCATTGGCCCTAAACATTTTGTTTTGTATTAATATAATCATCTCAACTCACATTGCATTAATATAGTTATCCTGGGTCCTCAGAATATATGAGTATCTGTAGCTTGATTTATAATGTGTATTCCACTCAACTCTAAAGCCGAAAGGGTGAGAATAGCACTTTAAAATTTATAAAAATCCTGTAGTCATCCTTAGGAATGAAAGTGTAATAAATAAACAGTAGTTAAAGAATGAAGGATGATAATAAACTTGTCAACTATTTGATATCAAAGTCAACACAATTTTTGATTCATGTAGAGTAAGGTTAATAGGAATGAAAAAGATCTTAAAGATCTTATGCTGGCCAGCAACTTACCAAGTGTACTGTCTCCCTGTTAAGTGGTCCCTGAGCCTGTTCTTAAATGTCTACCATGACTTAAACCCCCACAGCTGTTCTAGAAGTAAGCGCATTTCATATTTGAACAGCTCTGATTTTGAATTTTTCCATATGTTAATATCTGTTTATTTGTAGCTTTTTTCTTGAACCTACCTGATTCTAACCCTTCCTCATGATAGCCTTTCTGTAATTTTTAAAGAGTTATTTAACATATTGGAAATTACCAATGTATTAAACTATATCTAGGCTAATATTTGTGTGTGTGTGCAGAATCTAGAATAAAGCTTCTACTTCACTTTTTAAAAAAAATTTATGTTTTAATTGAAGGATAAATGCTTTACAGAATTTTGTTGTTTTCTGTCAAACCTCAGCATGAATCAGCCGTAGGTATACATGTATCCCCTCCCTTTTGAACCCCCTCCCATCTCTCTCCCCATCCCACTTCTCTAGGTTGATACAGAGCCCCTGCTTGAGTTTCCTGAGCCATACAGCAAATTCCTATTGGGTATCTATTTTACAGATGGTAATGTAAGTTTCCATATTACTCTTTGCATATATCTCACCTTCTCCTCTCCTCTCTCCATGTCTGTAAGTCTGTTCTCTATGTCTGTTTCCCGTTTGCTACCCTGTAAACAGATTGTTCAGTACCATTTTTCTAGATTCCATATATATGCCTTAGAGTATGATATTTATCTTTCTCTTGCTGACTTCACTCTGTATAATAGATTCTAGGTTCATCCACCTCATTAGAACTGATTCAGCTGTGTTCCTTTTTATGACTGAGTAATATTCCATTGCGTATATGTACCACAACTTCTTTATCCATTCATCTGTCAATGGACATCTAGGTTGCTTCCATGTTCTAGCTGTTGTAAAGAGTACTGCAGTGAACAGTGGGATGCATGGGTCTTTTTCAATTTTGGTTTCCTCGGGGTATATGCCTAGGAGAGGGATTGCTGGGTCATATGGTGGTTTTATTCCTCGTTTTTTAAGGAATCTCCATATCATCTTCCATAGTGGCTGTATCAATTTACATTCCCACGAACAGTGCAAGAGCATTTCTTTTTCTCCACACCCTCTCCAGCATGTATTGTTTGTAGACTTTTTGATGAGGCCCTTCTGACCGGTGTGAGGTGATATCTCATTGTAGTTTTGATTTGCATTTCTCTGATAATGAGCGGTGTTGAGCATCTTTTCATGTGTTTGTTAGCCATCTGTATGTCTTCTTTGGAGAAATGTCTGTTTAGATCTTTTCCCCACTTTTTAATTGGGTTGTTTGTTTTTCTGGTATTGAGTTGTATGAGCTGCTTATATATTTTGGGAATTAATCCTTTGTCAGTTGTTTCATTTGCTATTATTTTCTCCAATTCTGAGGATTGTCTTTTCACCTTGCTTATAGTTTGCTTTGCTGTGCCTCACTTTTTATGGATTGTTAAAGATTGTTATGAACTGGTATTTTGGATTCAGACTTGTCTGTGTCTGCTCAAAGTTACAGAAAGTAGGATACTGATGCAGCACTTACGCATCCTGTTCTGTTAAATAAATGCCAGGCAAAGCAGAAGCAGATGTTTCTTCATACCCTCATTGCAGACATTGGCAAGTTTTGCATAACAAGTGAATAGCTAACTCATCCTGCTGTTACTCTTTTATTGATAGTCACTGTTGATGTTATATATTCTTTTTTTTTTATTCTTGCCTTTAAGGGAAAAGAAGCAAAATCTCATTCAGAAAAATGAAGCAGCCATACTTAGGTTTAGAACAGAGACATCAGTTTGCATTTTGACCTGTTCAGTGACTGTCTTCCAGCAAAGAATAGACAATTCTTCAAAATTATACACATTTTGCTAATTAGAAATCTCTTGGAGAATCTCACTGCCATTCATTTTCAACTAGCATCAGTTATTTTGGGAAAGTGTGTCTGGATATTTCAACTCTTGTTTAAACAGAATGTGGCCTTCCCTCATGGCTCAGTGGTAAAGAATCCTCTTGCCAATGCAGGAGACGTGGATTTGATCCCTGAGTCAGGAAGATCTCCTGGAGAAGGAAATGGCAACCCACTCCAACATTCTTGCTTGGAAAATCCCATGGACAGAGGAGTCTGGTGGGCTGCAGTCCATGGGGTCACAAAAGAGTCAGACATAACTGAGCAACTAAATGACAACTACTATGGTATTTCCTCTGACTCTGCATTTATATAAATAAAAGCAGTTGTTGGACAGTATTAACTGGTTGACTCTGATTAAAATGTTTTCTACTGCCTTTTTTTACGCTTCTGAATCAGTTTAAGTGAAGACTATTACGAAATTGTGATGGAAATTTCTTATCTTTGTTAATCAGGCTTTTCTTCATTCTGTGTAACCAAAGCAAAATACAGAAATAAGTTGCATACTGGGGCCAATATGACTGAACTGTATAGCCTCTGATAAAAAAAAATTTTTTTAAACAGCTTTAGTATTCTAAGACTGTTGATATATTTGTTAAGGATTAGACTATCATCTTTTTGTTTGTGCATATATTTTCTTGGCTCAAAATTCAAGAAGTACAAAAGATAAGAAAATTTCCTGCCTTAATATCTTAACTACCTGATTTCCCTCCCTCAGAGCTAATCACTACTCTTATTATCTTTATTCTTAGTACTTTTCTCTTAGAAATAGAACCCCCACAATTCTCCTAACCTGATTTTTATCCTCCTTTTAAGATCCTAAATATGATTATTTTATGGATTCCAAAAATAATGCTTCGGTTTAATTGAGAACAGTATATAAGTTGAGTACTTGATTGATTTTTACCTAATATTTTCTTAGCTACACTGTTCTGGGGGACTATAGATACTGGACAGTTGTTTAAGGTGGTTTGTATAAATAAATTATAATACAGTGACATGTCCAGCAGTAGAATTACAGGAATCAAAAAGGAATGTTTAGTGCTATTTTCTGGAAAGTACCGACAGGTAGAAGTGGGTCTGAAGCTGGGTTTTGAAAAATGAATAGTAACTTAGTTAGGCAAATGGGATTGGAGATGGAATTCCAGACAGAGGAGCAAGAGCAATAGAATGTACAAAAGGTAGAAGCTGTTAATGGTCTAAATTGTTGAATGAACAATTAGGATTGGGAAGTAGTGTGGTCAGAGCTGGACCTAGACAGGTTATGCATTTTGTGAAAGGTTTTAGCATAGTGCTAAATGAGATGGGGCCAGTTGAAACAACTGTAAACTCTTAATATAGGATTAGTGTTGAGAAGTACCACTTTGTTGGCAGTATAGGGAGTAAATGAGAACAGGGTGACATTAGGAAGCAGGGAGAGTAATGAGAAATGTATTATAATCTGGGCAAGAAATACACGAAGAGGTTGTGAAAGCAGGAATGGAGAGGTAGGAGAGGTATTCAGGTATTAGGAGGTAGCATCAGTGAGAATTGAATTATTTTATTAGGAGACAAAATAGTTTAGTGGTTAAGACTTTGACATTGTATAGAACTTAGTTCCAGCTGTTTTTTTTTAACCTTTTATCAGCTGTGTGACTTTATATCAATTATATAATTTTAATCAGTTTCTTTTGCTCATCTATTATAATGTAGTTGAAGCTTTAAGCAGTCTGCATTTCACTTTCTGAATTAATAGTTCCTTTCCATTCTCCCAGTAAAGCAGGCTTATTTGATGTTCATGGCAAGCTCTCAGCTTGTTAATCTTCCTAGATAAGTAAAACTAAATGAGGAAATTAACCAGTTGCATAGGACTCATCATACTATATGATGCCATTTATATGAAGTGTCCAGAATAGGCAAGTCCTTGGAGACAAAAAACAGGCTGGATGGGGAAAGAGGAAAACAGGGAGTGACTGCTAGTGAGTATGGGGTTTGTTTTGGGGGTGATGAAATGTTCTAAAATTGATGGTTAACACATCTATGTGTCACAACTCTGAATGTAATCAAAACCACTGAATCACATACTTTGAATTTTATGGTGTATGGATTCGAGGTAACAGGAAAACTCCACATCGCTTTAAAAAATACTGTTGATAGTTTTGTTTGTAAGTGTTTTACTTTATCTTAGAAATTGGCCTAAATGGCACTAACACATTGTTTTAAGCCACCCAAGTAATCTAGATGTGGTGTGAGCAAACATTTTTACATAGTCAAGAAAGTACACAATAATAAAATGCTGAAATATGACTTTCATTCAATGATTCCCACTAATAAACTCGAATCACACAGGCCTTGGCACTACATTAGAAATTGTTGTGTGTAATAATTGCCATTTTAATATTTCATAGAAAGTCTTTGGATGTGATAGCTTCTTGTGTGTTAAAGAGCAACCTCTATTTGAAGAAATTGTGTGGTGTGATTACAGAAATACCTGCTATATTGGTAACTGCTGATGGTATTAAAAATACTGATTATTTTGCCTTTGGCAATGGTACTATTTCTACTTGAAAGGGAATAATATGGAAGTCAAGAATAGTTTATTTGGTATGTGTATGGGAGAGTTGCAGATATGAAGTTTAGGTATTTTACTATAGAATGTAGGTATGTTTTCTGGTTCCTCCCTCTCCTGTATATACTTTGATTTTAATTTTTAATCAAGTCTGTCTATCTGGCCTTTGCCGCTGTGGCCCATTGATCTGTCCATCTGTCTGTTACAGTGCATATTGGGTACTTCCAGACGTATGAATTCAGTGATGCAAAGGACAGGAGGGCTGCAGCAGCAAAGGTAGGACAGAATCATTCCAAAGACAAGTTATTAAAGGATTATTAACATATGTATATGTGAGCACATATTGATAGCAGCATCTAGTTATTTAAGGGCATACAATTTATCCTATAAATCGATATGGAAAGCCTGTTCTGACATGACAAATTTGACATATCTGTTTATAAAGGGCACAGTTTTACTGTTTTTTAAGCCAGAGGTTTACTTGGTATTCAGGCAACAAAGTAAATTGATGTTTGCCCCTATCTTTTTAAAAATGATGAATAATAGAAATGATTAAATGGAAGATATTTATGATGCTTGCTTAATTCATGAACCTGGTTGATTTTCAGAATCTATGACAACAGAAAATCCCATTTGTAAAACTGGGAGAAGAAGCAGGAAAAATAGATTGATCTGGCCATGCATATATATTTATGTATTAATGTTATATATCTGATCCTATTTTGATGAAAATAATTAAATCCTGGTGGTTCTTTTAATTTATGTAAGGAACCTTAAGGATTTTTACTTAAATATTGGTACCATTTACTCATATTTGTATCCGTTTACTTGCTAAATGATCACATTTGTAATAGCTCTTCCTGGCTTTTTTTGGGTAAATGTTGGATTAAAATGAGAGAGCAACAGCACTTTTATACTTAATCCTAAGAGGTAAATCACAGCCAAGTTATAAGAACTTAGGCAGTACAGTGCAAACATTTGAAGAAAAAGACGTGAAAGGCTTATATATTGTGTAATATGGTAAAGTGTTGGATTGCTTATTTATTACTCTAGTATTGGTTGTAAAGTGAGATTTTATAGGGATAACTGAATGATACAGATATTTGCATCATTTTCTTTGCTGTTGTGCTTCCAAAAGACAGGGGTGGTTTTTCTAGCAGGTAATTATAGTGTTTCTCAAGGCTTCCTGAGTGAAAAGGCAGATAAAAGTTGGCATTTGGATTTCAGTGAAGATTACGAGATGTTCAAAATGACTTTAAAATGAAGATCTTAGATATCGGTAGCGTAAATTCTGGCCCCAAAAGTTAATAGTTATAATAAACTCTCTATGCTATATTGAAGAGATCTAGTATACTGTCACTTGAATGTGAAAATGTATTTTGAAGTGCCGTTTCTTGGTGTACTGTGGTAGAGAGAGATCTTTAATCAGTAGTGTTGAGGTGTTTCGGTGTATTTTAAGATCTTCCCCACACACACCAGGATTTTTTGATCTTAGAAACCTTTTTGGTTAACTTTTTAAAATTTTCATACCTTCTTTCAAATGTTTTTTAGGTATTTTGTGGTGTAAAATAAATCACAAATTATTATCTTTTTGTGTGGCATGAATATTAGTCATGAATCTATAGTTTCTTCAGAATTGTCAGACCTAGTAGTCCAACTCAGTATAAAGAAAAATAGTTCTGAATTTCAGAGACCTAAGTATGTTCTAATGTTGACTGCCACTATTGCCATTTCAAAAGTAACTTCTGCTTTTTGGTTTTCACTTTTTTAAAAATGTATGTTGGTAGCACCTTTACAAAATCTAGTTAATCTATGTCTTTATGAAAAGGAATTCTTAGTAAGGGGGTGAAGAGGAAACTGTTGAACTGTATCTAAATCATTGCTAAGATTTGATTTTTTTAAAGTTGTGCTTGTTTATGCTTTTGTCAATAAACTTTAATCTACAACTGACAACTGTTAAGAATCCTAAAATTTCCATTAGTCTGATAAAATATTATTTGGTTGTTTTAACATTTTTTTTGAATTGCCATTTCATATCCTTTGTGCCTTTTCTTATTGAGTTCTTAATAGGATAGTTTTTGTAGTTCTTTTCTCCCATCTGTAATTTGTGGTTTAAAGTAATACATATGATGACAGATAAGAAAGTAAAGAGCTATTATGTCTTCAAATGATTACATTTATACACCTGTTTCTTTTCATCACTCTTTGACATTATCTTTTTCCTCTTCCTTTTCTCACCTTTGTGGATCACAATTTATGCTAGCTGAATTTTTATGTTATCAAAGTTCTTTTGTCTTGTGATCATAACCAAGTCTTAGTTTGCTCATAGATTGATTTTTAAAGTGACACCACTGAATGTTTGTTTTTATGGTTATATCACTGACAGTCCAAGTAGTTCAATTTATACCTGGGTCATATTTACACTTCTCTGGGAGCTGTCCATTTTGCTCTTCCCAAGATGCCCTTCCCACTAGGCCTCTTGTAATAGCCATCAGCCACGAACTTTTACATTACTATTCTGTCCCTATTTATTGGATCTGTCTTTTTTCCTTAATACAATCTCACTTTATTAGACTGTATCCTTAGTTTAACTCCCGTATACCTTTTCTACACTTACTCTTATAATGTTTTCAGTTTGTCTTTAAACTTGGTTGCTAGATTGGCTAGTCAGGAAACTTCTAGATTGGGATGTTTATGAAAGATACTGCCTTCTCCATTCATGGTTGCTAATCTAATACCAGTCTGCTTCCTATTTCTTGATGACTTTTTTAAAAAGTTTCAGCATTTTCTCTTTATCCTTTTGTTCAGAAGAGACATATAAATGTGAATCTTCTGATTAAGTGTGTTGGGCCCTTATTGGACCCTTTAAACTGAAATGCTTGTGTCCTTTTAAAACTTTAAGAAATTTTTAATATCGCTTTGGCAGTTCTCTCCTCTTGGAGTTCCTGTTAGTTGATTGTTAAAAATAGTGAGTAGTGACTTTTCTTAAAAAACTAAGATAAAATTATATAAAAATGATTTCAGAGAGGGTGCCTGTAAGAGTGCTGAATCTTCAGCTTTCACAAGGAATGTGGTAATATCTAAAATGGAAAGATAGTAACTATATGAGCATAAGCATATTATTTAGGATAAATTTAAAAACAAGGAGAAACAGCTAAAAGAATTGTAAATGGTTGCCTCAAAGGATTGGAAATAAATAGCATCTGGGATATGGCCAAGATGGTTGTTAAGCTTTGAGGTTACCATTACCTTCTAAAACTGTGTACATACTCTAAAAAAAAATCAAGTGATTCAATGCAGTCCCATCATTAAAGGTCCACATTTAGTGATACTTCATTCTTTAAAATCCTCTCTGCAGATATATGTAAAAATGTTCTTAGTCCAAGCCTTCATGAAGGAAGATTCCAGTTGTATGTATCACATGGTTCTTATTTAATTCTTAACTGTTGAGCTGTGTATTTTGAGGATAATTAGCAAGAGAATGTACTGGAGATGTACATGACCTGTTACAGCTTACTTGTAAAACTTCCTTTAAATGATACAAGAGTATATATTATATATTTTTGTCTATTTTAGGATCATTTGCATTTATGATCTTTAAAGACATTTACAATCTCTTTATTTTCAAGTAAAATTTTTCATAAAAAAGCATTTGTAAGATGCTTTAAAAATTTGCTTAAAACTTTCACAACTCAAAGTATAAGCCCTATGATTTTCAAATAATCGCACATCTAAAATATTCTACAAAATTTTGTGTACCATATATACATGTATAGGTTATGAATAAGAAGTAATCAGTCAGTTGCTAATCAAAATCCTATCACTTACCAATAGCTGTTTTGAGTTGCTGTGTTGGGAACAGAAGGATATGGGTTAAAAGAAATCGCTTAAAGCACTAGGTCAGATACTATTTAAAAAAAACAAAACAGTAGTAGCCGGGAATGTGCATGTGTGTGTTTTTCTAAGTGCCTCCACATGGAGAAATAACTACATACAAGACTGCTTAATGAGAACCTACTGTGTAGCACGGAGAACTCCACCCAGTGCTCTGTAGTGATCTAAATGAGAAGA
Organism: Bison bison bison; assembly: GCF_000754665.1. Classification (NCBI taxonomy): domain Eukaryota; kingdom Metazoa; phylum Chordata; class Mammalia; order Artiodactyla; family Bovidae; genus Bison; species Bison bison. Next base: position 4,210,533 of record NW_011495077.1, on the reverse strand, counting down.
AAATCCAAAAGAGGACGGATATGTGTATATGTGTGGCTGATTCACTTTGCTGTATAGCAGAAATTGACACAGCAGAGTAAAGCAACTATACAGCAATTTGAAAAACCAAGACTTAACAATATTCAGTTTGCGTTGTAGAACTAATTTTTGTGTGCCATCTTTAGATAGTTTGAAGATGGCTGTTAGTGTGAGAAGTGACAGTGCATTGAAGTCACTCAGATGTTTTGTTTCTGTGTTTGGTGGAACACTTTTAGTAGGTGCCACGTAGGTATGTGGAATGCTAATACTTTGGGCTTGACCATTGGAATCCAGAGGAGAGAATATGAGTAGATGACTCAGGGTTGCTAAACAATCTTAATTATTTCTCACAGTTTCAGAGCTATGAAAAAATATTAAAATAGGATAAGGTGGTTTATATATAATCTTCATTTGTGGTTTAGATTAGCTCCATTATGCCAAGATAGTTTGGAATTGGAGTTACCTGGTTCTTGGCCTTGCCTTTTAGATTTTTTCCCCCCTGTAATGAGAATTTTTAAGATCTGTTCTCCTAGCAGCTTTCAGATATACAATATGAAATTAACTGCAGTCATCATGTTGTACATTATATCCCTGTGATTTATTTCATTTTTTGAAAACGTCATTCTTTTATTTTTGGTGTCGATGGGTCTTCGTAAGTGTGTGCAAGCTTCCTCTAGTTGGGGTGAGCAGGCTCAGAAGTTGTGGCTCCTGGGCTTAGTTGCTCTGCTGCATGTGGAATCTTCCTGGACCAGGGATTGAATTCATGTCCCCTGCACTGCCAGATGGATTCTTATCCACTGTACCACCAGGGAAATCCTAGTTTTTTCCCTGCTCCTAATGGCAGTTAGGAGACTGAGGTCCACCAAAATCTTGTTTGAATGGGGCCTCATGTAGTGGTGAAGATTTAAAAGAGTTAAAAGATCTAAAAAGTTTTAAAAGATTTAAAAGAGTTAAAAGATTTAAAAGATTGTTGTGTAACTTGGCTATTGTTCAGCTACATGTGAAACTAGATAGTGCTATTTAAAGTCATGAATTTGTTTTTCTGTTGTAAAAAAGAAGTTTTACATATTGTTTCTACTGTTCATGTAAATAATATCCCTTCCACCCAACCCGTTTGGTTTGCATTTGGATTTTTACAGAAAAATTTAAGTGATTATACACAGTTTAGTATCCTTCCATTTATAGAAACATTTGTCTTATTCTGACTAAACTCTTGACATTCTCTAGAGGTGAAATCTTTGACTCTTCAAATTTGAGATGACATAGAAGTAATTCCCTTCATAAAATGCCTATACAAGGGCAAGTGAAGAAGAGCAAATTTCAAATTTGAAATGTTATTGATGGGTGGTTGGCTGGGTGCATTCAGTAACAACTTTTGGTACATCAAGATTAAGTTTATAGTTCAGATGCTTACCTCAGAAAACTTTCAAGTAAAGTATCATGGATCTACAGAATTAAAATAGTTAGTCAAAACTTGTTAGTGTTAAATTTTTTAAAAATAATATCAAAGGGTAGTGAGTAGAGTATGAACTTCTTACTGAAATAATCTCCAGGAAGCACTTCAGTGGAAAAGTATCTCAAGAACACTACCCTCAACATTCCTGCACACCCCCCGCCTTTTTTTTACCTTCCTTCTCCTGATAGTTGCTTAGAAGTAAATATTCAAAATTGGAAACTTTGAGGATTAGTGTTGTAAATTTTTTTCCTATTTATATAGTGTTTAAGCCATCTGAGAATTCTGTGATGGTCTTCCTCATCCTCCTAATCTCCGTAATTAGGAGGATGGAGTAGAAAGCCAAAAACTTTATTTCTAAGACTGTTTTGCATTTAGGGTTTTTTAGATGTGAAATAGTTGCTGCCAGTTATTTAATAGGTACATATTTGAGAGGTGTGAAGGAAGTTCATCTTTCTTCCCTTTTCTGCCCCCCATTCCTACCTGCTGCTTTTTTCTGGGTTGTGAAAATTTGATATTTTTCTGCAGTAGCAGAAATGCAGCATCGCATTATCCATTCTTCACCTTTCTATGTTATCAAGAGGCATTTGTAGCAGAGGCGGTAGGGAGGCTCTTGTGTGCATCCCCTTGTTTCATGGTTATCTGAAGGCAGTTGTTGTGGTGACTCTTTGATCCCTTGGATCACAGTTAGCTGCCATTCTTGAATTTAGTAGCTCTATTGGTAGCTCAGTCAATAAAGAATCTGCCTGCAATGCTGGAAACCCAGCTTCAATCCCCTGGGTTTGGAAGATCCCTTGGAGAAGGACATGGCAAGCCATTCCAGTATCCTTGCTTGGAGAATCTTATGGACTCAGGAGCCTGGTGGGCTACAGTCTGTAGGGTCCCAAAGAGTCAGACAGCAGTGAAGCAACTGAGCACACACGTGCACGTTGCTGGCTTAAGGGCAGAGAGTCCCTTGTGCTTCAGTTGTCTCGTGTTCTGGTGTCATTCTTGGAGACGGTCATAGCCTTACAGCCCCATTCTTCCAGTCCTTGCAACTATTAAGTACCCAGTTGCTCTTATTAACTCTCCCTTTCCTCAAAATACCTAGTGCTTTCTCTTCTGGCACCTAACCCTGATTGATGAAAGTCAAGAGTGTCTTTTGGTGACAGGATCCTACTCTTTAATTTTGTATATCGTACAGTGTGAGCTTTTGATACCTAGAGAATTTATTGTATGTATTTATTGTATGTCATTAACTGTTAATTGTATTGCAGTCTTTTATTGACTCTTGGTATAAAGTTCTCAGCATTCTTACATACTTTTAAAGGGAAGATGTTTATACCTGAATTATACATGATAATTTCTTAGAAGGAAATCAGGTATTTAATTAAATCTGAGAATTTGGAAATGAAACTTTTTACAGTTAGTGTGACCAGCTCAGAATGTTGCTTCCTTACATAGTTTGTACCAGTGCTTCTCAAATTTTAATGTGCATACAGTGTGGATTGGGATTTAGGATTCTGCATTCCTAACTAATTCTTGGGTGATTATGATTTTGTGGGACGCATTTTTGAAGTACTGGGTTGGCCAAAAAATTTGGATTGGTTCTGTAAATTAAGGGACATGTTATCACCCTATTCCTAAACCAGTCCCTGGGGATATAATTCTTAGGGATAGTTTTCTAAACTTTTAAAATTGCACATTCAGTATGTCATAGAAATTTACTTAAAAAAAAAAAAAACCCACAGAAATGGAATATTGTGCATTGCTCAGAAACTTGCTTTTTTCAGTCAGTGGTATCTCAGTAATATCCTTCCATTATAGTGTTCACAGGTCTATTTTGTTTTTTAAATTGCTGCATAATATTTTAAGTATGGATATAGCATAATTTATAGGCAGTCTTTTGGGAGAATGTAGGTTATCTTTGCTTTATTGCTGTTACAAATAACGTGCATGTCTACTTTCTTATTCTTACCCTTTTACACTTGAAGATTTCTTTTGGGTAGGTTCCTAAAAGTACAATTTCTAGATGCATTTTAAGTTTTGATCAGTTCTGCTAAACTGTTGTTACAGAGGTTTTAAGAGAGTTGTCATGTCACTAACATGTTGTGGGCCGTTTCCCCACATCTTTGTTTCCAAATATTATAATTTTTTTTTTAAGATCTTGGCCATTGTGCTAAATTAAAAACAGCCTGTACCTATATTACGGAGAAGGCGATGGCACCCCACTCCAGTACTCTTGCCTGGAAAATCCCATGGACGGAGGAGCCTGGTGGGCTGCAGTCTATGGGATCGCAGAGTTGGACACAACTGAGCGACTTCACTTTCACTTTCCACTTTCATGCATTGGAGAAGGAAATGGCAACCCACTCCAGTGTTCTTGCCTGGAGAATCCCAGGGACGGGGGAGCCTGGTGGGCTGCCATCTGTGGGGTCGCACAGAGTTGGACACGACTGAAGCGACTTAGCAGCAGCAGCAGCAGCAGCAGCAGCAGCAGTACCTGTATTAAGGAGATCAAATATTTCCTTTTGGGCCAGTTATATTCTTTGAATTCATAAACTGCCTATTTTTGTTGGATTATTTGTCTTTTATGGACATACATGTTTATTTACCTTTTATTGTAGGTGTTGCAAATATTTCTATACAGAAGTTTTTGTACTTTATGGCTTTTGGGTTCCTATATTGCTTTAAAAGGCACATTAATAGCTTGTAAAAATTTAAATTGGCAGTAGCTGTCTTAAGGACATCTGACTCTTTGCTACCTCATGGACTGTAGCCTACCAGGCTCCTCAGTCCATGGGATTTTTCAGTCAAGAGTACTGGAGTGGGTTGCCATTTCTTTCTCCAGGGGATCTTCCCGACCCAGGGATCGAACCCAGGTCTACTGCATCGCAGGCAGACGCTTCACCGTTTGAGCCACCCGGGAAGCCCTCTTAAGGAGGTCAGATTAAGGTGAATAGAAACATAGAAGCATGAGCCCAGTCTCGTGTAGGAGAATTGTCAGACTGAGTTTTGAAATGGAATCTACAACCTGTTCTATTTTAGATCAAATTTTGAGAGAAAGCTAGCCTTTGTGGGGTCTTTTCTGTGTATGATAATTGGGTTATTATTTTTTTTAATTTTTTTGTTGTTTCATCTTAGACTGCTGTTTTATATTATAAAACCCTTTCATCTAATATTTAGCTTTCCCCTAAAATAAGGATTATCTATTGAGACTTTTCAAAAATAGTTGCTTCTCCATAGTACTAATCCTAGGAATGTCATTCAATAGCTTGGTTGATCTGCCAGGAGATTCTGTCATACTCTAGAGTGTGGGCATGTCTGCATGTATGCATACATCTAGAACTGTGGTTCTCCACCTTGGCTGCATGTTGGAATGCCAGGAAGCTTTCAGTAAATGGTAATGCCAAGATTTTTCCCTTTTGCACCCAGTCCCCTCCTCCACCTCTCCTCCCTTACTTTGCTTCTGATGTATTTAGCCTTGGATGTGGCTTGCACATCAGTTTTTTAAAGTGCTTCATATTCTAATGGACTACCATAGTTGAGGACCATTTGATCAAAGAATAGAGGATGATAGTGCATAAAGTCAGCTGGGACAGTTGTCATATGAGACCCACTTTTTAAAGATCCAGAAATGGAACTTTGGACATACTTTTAAAGCAAGCGCTACTGCTATAACTGTAGAATGTAATTTTCTTCAAATTACTGAAACACTAAGCCACTGTGTTCATATGGGACACAGTGTTCATAAGTTCATACACTTCAGAGCCCTCATAGTGGGAAATTGTTCAGGGTATTAATCCCTAATTCTGGCTGCATACTACTCTTGTCTGGGGGAACTGCAGGTTATATTATAGTTGGATGAAAAGTACACGTATCTATTTCCCATTCCAGACAGTTGAAACCACATTGCTGGTGCTCAAGTCATGTATTGATATTTTTACATTTCCAGAGGAGATCCTAATATGTAGCCAGAATGGGGAAACCATTGTTTTAGAGCTTGTAACTAGAGATCATGTGAAATTTTGGATTGCCTTATTGTCCTAAAGGTTAAGTATATTGCTGCAAGTATTAGTTTTCTAATTATGGTGATTTTGCTCATTAACTGATTTTGTTTGGCTTGTTTGTATCTTCTTATTTTTTTTTTAAGAAACACCAATAAAAATTGGTGCTTTTGAACTGTGGTGTTGGAGAAGACTCTTGAGAGTCCCTTGGACAGCAAGGAGGTCCAACCAGTTCACCCTAAAAGAGATCAGTCCTGAGTATTCATTGGAAGGACTGATGTTGAAGCTGAAACTCTAATACTTTGGCCACCTGATGCGAAGAGCTGACTCATTTGAAAAGACCCTGATGCTGGGAAAGATTGAAGGCAGGAGAAGGGAATGACAGAGGATGAGACAGCTGGATGGCATCACCAACTTGATGGTGATGGACAGGGAAGCCAGGACTGCTACAATCCATGGGGTCCCAAAGAGTTGGACAGGACTGAGAGACTGAACTGAAAAGTATAAATTTAGTGTATGCAAATTCAAATATAAATTTAAAATATAAATAAATTATAAAAGTAATTAACTTGTACTAGAGTACCCATAATGGAATTCTGACTATTAAAAGTGCAATGATACCTTACAACCCATCAATCACACTCCTGGGTATTTTTATACCCACTAATTCAAAAACATACATGCACTGCAATGGTCACAGTAGCAGTGTGTGAAACTGGCAAGATATGGAAGCAACCTAAGCATCCATCAACAGAAGAATGGATGCAGATGTGGTGTATATACATGCAATGGAATATTACTCAGGCACAAAAGGAATGAATTTTTGACATTTGCAGCAACGTGGATAGACTTGGTGGTCACTCAGTTCAGTTCACTCCCTCAGTCGTGTCCAACTCTTTGCGACCCCATGGACTGCAGCACACCAGGCCTCCCTGTCCCTCACCAACTCCCGGAGTTTACCCAAGCTCATGTCCATTGTGTCAGTGATGCCACCCAACCATCTCATCCTCTGTCGTCCCCTTCTCCTCCTGCCCTCAATCTTTCCCAGCATCAGGGTCTTTTCCAATGAGTCAGTTCTTCACAACAGGTGGCCAAAGTATTGGAGGTTTAGCTTCAGTCCTTCCAATGAATATTCAGGACTGATTTCCTTTAGGATTGACTGATTTGTTCTCCTTGAAGTCCAAAGGACTCTCAAGAGTCTTCTCCAACACCACAGTTCAAAAGCATCAATTCTTAGGCACTCAGCTTTCTTTATGGTCCAACTCTCACATCTGTACATGACTACCAGAAAAACCATAGCTTTGACTAGAGGGACATTTGTTGGTAAAGTAATGTCTCTGCTTTTTAATATGCTGTCCAGGTTGGTCATAACTTTTCTTCCAAGGAGCAAGCTTCTTTTAATTTCATGGCTGCAGTCACCATCTGCAGTGATTTTGGAGCCCAAGAAAATAAAGTCTCACTGTTTGCATTGTTTCCCATCAATTTGCCAGAAAATGATGGGACCAGATGCCATGGTCTTAGTTTTTTTGAATGTTGAGTTTTAAGCCAGCTTTTTCACTCTCATCTTTCACTTTCAGCAAGAGGCTCTTAGTTTCTCTTAGCTTTCTGCCATAAGGGTGGTATCATCTGGATATCTGAGGTTATTGATATAAGACAATGTACATCCTTGACGTACTCCTTTCTCAGTTTGGAACCAGTCCATTGTCCCATGTCCGGTTCTAATTCTTGTTTCTTGAGCTGCATACAGATTTTTCAGGAGGCAAGTAGAGTGGTCTGGTATTCCCATCTCTTAAAGAAATTTCCAGTTTGTTGTAATCCACGCAGTTAAAGGCTTTGGCATAGTCACTTTTAGATATATAATTCCATGAGTTTTGACAAATGCCTAGAGAATATAAATTCCATCTCAGCCAGCTTATAGAACAGTTCCATTATTACCCTCTAAAAGGCTCCATTCTTATATCCTGTTTGTCCAAATCATACCACCCCCCAACCGCTGGCAACTAGAAGATTTGTATACCATCTCTGTATTTTGCCTTTTCTACCTTGTCATAAAAATGGAATCTTGCAATAATGTGTAGCCATTTGAGTATAGCTCCTTTCACTTAGAATTTGCATTTGAGATTCATCTGTACTGTTGTAACAATAGTTCTTTGTTGATGAGTAGTATTCCATCCAGTGGATGTACCACCATTTGTTTATACATTCCCTAGTTGTAAAACGTTTAGGGTGTTCTCAGTTTTTACCAGGTATGAATAAAGCTATTATATACGTGTGTGTGTGTGTGTGTTTGTATGTATATATATAAATCTGGAGAGGAAATGGCAACCCACTCCAATACTTGCCTGGAAAATCCCATGGACAGAGGGGCCTCGCAGGCTGTAGACTGTGGGTCGCATAGGGTTGGACACGACTGAGCGACTGTCACACACACACACAGACATCTTCATACAGGATTTTGGGTGAACGTACGTTTTTGTTTCACTTGGGTAAATTCCCAATAGTCAGATTTTGGGGTTAAATATTATGTTTAGCTTTATAAGAAACTGAAACTTTTCCTGGTGGGCTGTATTTTTGGCTGTGCTGGGTCTTAGTTGCAGCATGCAGGATTTTCTAGTTGCGGCATGTGAATGAACTCGTAGTTGTTGCATGTGGGATCTAGTTCCCTCATCAGGGATTGGACCTGGGTCCCCTGCATTAGGAGTGCAGAGTCTTAGCCACTGGACCAGCAGAGCAGTCCCTTGTTTAGCCCTTGCTTGCATTCCGTTCATGTTTACTACAGCTTTTGGTTTCATTTATTTTCTCTTGTTTTTCTGTCTTCAGTTTTATTGACTTCTTTTTATTAATTCTTCTGCTTGTGTGAGGTGTAGTTTGTGCTTTAAAAAAAATTTTTTATCTTTCTTCATTTCTAATGTAAGCATTTAACACAATGAATTTCTTCCTAAACAGCATTAGCTACATTTCACAAATTTTGATGTTTTGTATTTTCATAGTCCTCAGTTCAAGATGTTTTCTAATTTTCTTCAAGACTTCCTTGTTGACCCTTGGATTACTTAATAGAAGATGGTTTATTTTCTGAATCGTCTGTTCAGTGGATTACTGAGAGAGGAGTTTTGAAATCTCTAAGTATAATTGGGTGGATTTGTCTGTTTTGCTTTCATTTCTGTCAGTTTTTGCCTCATTTATTGTGGGACTTTATTGTTAGGTGCATGTTTTCTTGGTAACTTGACCTTTCCACTGAGATTTCTCTTTATCACTGGTAAACTTTCTTGTTTTGAAGTTTACTTTGTCTGAGAAAAACAGCTGCTGCAGCTTGTGCTTGATTTGTGTTTTGCATAATGCATCTTTTTAAAAAATTTTTATTTTTAGTCTCTGTATATCATTATATTGGAAAATGGGTTGTTATATAAACAATATATAGTTTTGCCTTAAAAAAAATTAAACTTTCTGTCTCTTTTATTTTCATTTAGCAGCACAAAGATTTCTTTTTTTAATTAAAGCATAATTGACATACGACATCAGTTTCAGGTATATAACATAATAATTTGGTATTTGTATAGTTACCTCTGTCTTTTGTGGATTGACGGTAAAGTGTCTGCCTACAATGCAGGAGGCCTGGGTTCAATCCCTGGGTCAGGAAGATTCTCTGGAGAAGGAAATGGCAACCCACTCCAGAACTCTTGCCTGGAGAATCCCATGGACAGAGGAGCATAGTAGACTCCTACAGCCCATGGGGTTGCAAAGAGTTGGACACGACTGAGCGACTTCACTCTCTCTCACTCTCTGTCTTTTAAGTGTTGTTTTTTTGTTTTTGTTTTTTCCCCATTTTTAACATTTAATGTAATTATTGATGTGGTTGAATTTGGTGGTTTAAATTATTTTTCTCTTTTGTCCTCCTTTTCTGCTTTCTTTTGGATTGAAATTTTAAAAATATTCGACTTTATATATGTATTGGTGCTTTTATCTCTCTCTTTTTAAGTTGTTCCTCTAGGCGTTATATACGAATATTTCACTTCACAGTCTACTTAGAGTTAATATTTTCCCACTTCAAGTGAAACATAGAAACCTTATAGCTATATAGATAATGTTTGTATCTGTCCCTTTGTATTGTAGTTGTCATACATGTTACATCGGTATACATTTAACCTTTCCCCTCACCATAACATGTTATAAATTTTGGTTTCAGCAGTACTGCATATTTTCAGAAACATAAGAGGAGAAAAATAGACTATGATATTTACTCATTTACCATTTCTGTTGCTCTTCCTTCTTTGCTGAAATTCTAGGTTACCCTCTGCTACCATTCCCTTTCTATTTGGAGAACTTCTTTAGCAGTTCCTTTAGAGCAGGTCTGCTGGCAGTGAGTTCTCTTGGTTTTCTTCTGTCTGAGAATATCCTTTGCTTCAATCCTGAACTATACTTTTCATTGAATATAGAATTTTAGGCTGGTAGCTTTTGATATTATCCCACAGGGCCCCAAGACTTCATACACACCCATACACACACACACTCACTCACTCACTCTTGTTATTGACATATCTTTGAGTTCACTGACTGCTCTCTCATCTCCTCTGTGCTCTTGAGCCCATCCAGTGATCTTAGAGTTTTTTAGTCCTAAAATTTTCCATTTGGTGGTTCTTCTTTCTTTCTTTCTTTCTTTTTTTTTTTTTTTTAATAATTTGAGCTTCTGTCCTAAGAATTTCTTTCATTCACTTTAAGGTGTTAACCCTTACCTAATGCGTCATATTTTTAACAGCTGCTTCAAAAGTCTTTGATAATTCTAATATCTGGGTCATCTTGGGGTCAGACTCAAGTAATTGTCTTCTCCCTTGATAGTTGATCAGATTTTTGTTATTGTTCTTAATTTGTTTCTGTAGTTCTGTATTCTCTCCTGCATGTGAGATTCTGTGTCTTCTTAAAATCGTTTCAAAAATGCTGCTGCTGCTGCTAAGTCGCTTCAGTTGTATCCAACTCTGTGCGACCCCGTAGACAGAAGCCCACCAGATTCCCCCATTCCTGGGATTCTCCAGGCAAGAACACTGGAGTGGGTTGCCATTTCCTTTTCCAATTCAAAAATGCTAAGGATCTTTTATTTGTTTTAGTAAACAAGTCAACCCAGTTGGGTTCTACCCAGAGTTCTTTCTCACCTTATGTACAGGTTGATTCCATTAGCTGTTCAGTTTTCTAAATCTTTGCTATGTTCACTTTGCCCCTCCCATTCCCACTAGGTTCATCTAGGATTTGGGCAGTGGTTTATATCATAGTTCTGTTCTGAAAACTTCCTATTCTTCTTTGGCTGTTCCACACATGTATTGCTTGCATTTGAGCCTAGGACTTGGTTCATCATAGAAGTTGGTTCATCATAGAATTAGGAATCTGCTTCTGCATCTCTCTCCTTACAGTGATTTCCTCTGTCTCCCAGGGGACCTTTTCTTTATTCCTCTAGCTGAATGTATGGAGTTCTCTCAGTTTCGGTTTTCTGCCTGTCATGCCTTGAGGTGAAGTGGCAAGAGATAAAAAGAAAATAATAAGGATTCTCTCACACTTTTCACAACAGAGTTCTTCCTTGTTCCTCTGTTCAGAGCAGTGGGTTTTCCCTGGTAGTTTTCTGTGGTCTGCAGTAATGTATTTTCATGGCTGGGACTGGTCTCAGGCCAAGGCTGGGAGAAATAAATAAAGGAAAATGAAAAGTATTCTCTCTGACTTCTTCAGGGGCATTTGCCCTAGTACTCTGACCAAGAAGGTGCGCTTGGCTCAGTTTTTACCGAGCATGCCTATTACACAGTTTTGCCTATTTGGCCCACCCTTGTGTCCAAGCCAGGAAATAAAGGAGATAAAACAAACAGGATGCTCATTACCATCTTATTTGTTGTTCTTCCCTGTTCTCCCCAATCTACCTGCTGTTATTTGTCAGAGGACTCTTGTTGGTTGTATTTTGTGCAGAGTTTTTAGTTGTAATTGGTGGGAGGGAGATGCCAGGACCAAAAGTCAGATTGTTCTGTTTTCAAATAAAAATAAACATGATTAATGTGTAACTTTTATTTGACTAAAGGTACCCATTTTTAAGTGTATAGTTTGAGTTTTGATAAAGATTTTCCCTCATCATTACCAACCATCACATTTTTCAGTCCCTCAAATGCCCTTGTGCCTTATAGCTTTCTGTCACCCCCTCCTCATCCTGCCTTGAATTACCCTGTTTTGGAGGATATAAAAGAATTTAAATATATGTAAGTAATATTTTTAATAGTCCTTTGCATTCTCCCACATAGAATAAATGAAGGAATATTAGATCCAGATTGTCCTAGGCTAGAATTTCCAACTATTGTACTTAATTAGAGGTATGATGGAGAAGGCGATGGCACCCCACTCCAGAACTCTTGCCTGGAAAATCCCATGGACGGAGGAGTCTGGTGGGCTGCAGTCCATGGGGTCGCAAAAAGTCGGGCACGACTGAGCGACTTCCCTTTCACTTTTCCCTTTCATGCATTGGAGAAGGAAATGGCAACCCACTCCAGTGTTCTTGCCTGGAGAATCCCAGGGACGAGGGAGCCTGGTGGGCTGCCGGCTGTGGGGTTGCACAGAGTCGGACACGACTGAAGCGACTTAGCAGCAGCAGAGGTATGATATTGGATAGTTTTTGTATACGCCTGGAGCCTAGTCTTAGTTCTCTCATATTTAAAATGGGAAGTAGGAATGTTTCCCTTACAGAGAGCTTTGAGGATTAAATGGGGCATATAAAGTACTGTGTTGTATATGTGTGCTCAGTCTCTTAAGTCATATCTGACTGTTTTTGACCCTGTGGACTGTAGCCCACCAGGCTTCTCTGTCCCTGAGATTTTCTAGGCAAGAATACTGGAATGGGTTGCCATTTCCTCTCCAGGGGTTCTTCCCTACCCAGGGATCGAACCCACATCTCTTATGTCTCCTGCATTGGCCGGCAGATTCTTTACCACTGGCACCAACTGGGAAGTTCTTACACAGGGTCTGGAATATAGTAGATGTACAATAAACGTTATTTTTCCATCACCTTTCCTTATATTCAATGCACATAAATGACTTGAGCCAGCTGCACTGAGATAGTGATCCAAATATATTTATTTAGTATTGTGAAATATTCTCTTCCCTGAAGTGTAGATCACTGGTAGAATATAGCTATTTTGGCATTATGATGTGGTTTAGCCAAATTTTCCAGTAGTATCCTTCTGGGGAAAATTTTCTGGCATGTACCTCAATAAAGTATTATTATTTTTTTAGGTCTTTATTGAATTTGTTACAGTATTGCTTCTGTTTTGTTTTTTGGCTTTTTGGCCAAGAGGCACGTGGAATCTTAGGATGGAACCTGCATCCACTGCATTGGAAAGCGAAGTCTTAACCATTGTACAGCCAGGGAACTCCGTGTAATTTGGTTTGTTGGCCCTGAGGCCTGTGGTATCTTAGCTCCCCAGCCAGGAATTGAACTTGCTTCCCCAGCACTGGAAGGTGAAGTCTTAACCACTGGACTGCCAGGGAGGTCCCTCTGTACACTACTAAACACACACTTAAACCTACACAGAAATTTTTGAACAGCCAAAACCAGAAAGATTGCCATGTTTTCTTCATCCTGGAGGACCACTGGTCTAATGTTCTGAATCCCTTTGGCAACAAGCACATTTAGGGGTGGAACCTAGGAATCTGTTTTTTAACGGAACATTCCATAGTTATTTTTGAAGAATCAATAAAACAGGTTTGGAAACTCTGGATGAGACCAGTTTATGATGTGGGATCTCAAACACAGAAAAGGCACTTAGCAACATTAGGTCAAAGAGGGCATTTCCCCACCTCTCCCATATTTCTGTTTGCAAGTTGAGACTTAACAGTTCCTGAAAAATTTTCCCCAGTGGCAGAGAATGTATAGTGTTTTGGATGTCCCAAAGTTATAGTTGCAAAATCCCAATGAGTACTACTAAATTTTCCCAATTGATGGGATTATTGCTCTTATTTTAAATATGACTGAATTACTATTTCAGTTACAGGCAAGTGAAAGTTGCTCAGTCCTTTCTAATGGAAATCAGAATTGTGGTTTCCATTAAGAAAAAGTGAAAGTCACTCGGTTGTGTCCGACTCTTTGTGACGCCATGGACTATACGGTTCATGGAATTCTCCAGGCTAGAATACTGAAGTGAGTAGCTGTTCCCTTCTCCAAGGGATCTTTCCAACCCAGGAATTGAACCCAGATCCTCCCGCATTGCAGGTGGATTCTTTACCAGCTGAGTCACAAGGGAAGCCCACAATCCTATTGTAAAAGAGCTGGATATGTGATAATATCTGTATTCTGTACAAATATTATAATTTAGGGTGAGCTAATAGGTTTCTTTTCACCTATTCTTATAGACTGACAGTGTTTTTCTCAAATGGTGTGTTGAAGGAAGATTCTTAAGTCTGAGTCTAAGAAGTAAGGAATACCTAGATGAATTAGCAAAATGTGCTTGGAGCAGAGGGTTGGGACTTACCATATCTGCATCTTTGGCTTTTTTGCCAAAGGTGAGTCGGACACAGCTTAGCAACTAAACAACAGCAGCAATGTGGATGTCTATGAATTTTTGTGACAAATGATATTACTAAGAATAATTGATAGGGATTTCTTTCATGACATTTTTATACAGGATTGCTTTTAAACTAAATCAGTAGATGTGTGTTATTAATTGAGCCATCTCCAGCTCTTTGCGACCCCATGGACTGCAGCTCGCCATGCTCCTCTGTTCATGGAATTCTCCAGGCAAGAATACTGAAGTGGGTTGCCATTCCCTTCTCCAGGGCATCTTGCAGATCCAGGGATCAAACCCAGGTCTCCTGCACTGCAGGTGGATTCTTTGCCGTCTGAGCCACCAGGGAAGCCCAAACACTTACTGTGCCCGGGACATTGCTGTCTAACCATGGTTTATATGCAGAGACCATTTTTGAAATGTTACTTGATATAATAAAATCATGCATAAAGTACAGATGAGCAGACTCAGGTTTGAATTTCACTTTTGGCATTGTAACTAGCTTTAGTGTCTTTGAATAAGTTGGGCTTCCTTCATCTCCTGGGCCCCATCATCTTACTGAGGTAAAACTCTGTTCACTAGTTTCATGGCAAGCGGGAGGCTCTTTGACATCACTGCATGATGATTGGGCACTAAACTTTGGACTCTGTGGTTTCCTGTGAGAAATGAAATGGTGGTTACAGATGATGCTCTATAAATTATTTCATAGTACAGGTATTTTGTCTTTTTCATTAAGAATGGGACTTTTGAATTAAAAATGGTTTGGACTGATTAGAGCTATTCAGTACATAAGATATTAGAAACTTTATTGATTTACAATGTGTTGATCTGGCAGTCTGTTAAATCTAATTGCAAAAAAGTTCACTTTATTAGTGCTTGATTTAATACAGTAGTTTTTCATTTAATTTCTTCTTGGCTTATTGTGAATTCTGCTTTAGAATCTCATAGAAGCGTGACATTAGTGTGACAAACTATTTGTAAATAGTCTTGATCTTAAAATTTTGTATTTTCTTAGGGGAATAAAGAAATACCTTAGGAAGGGTAATTTGGGTGGGGTGTTATAGAAGAGTAAATTCAACCTAAAAAATTCACTAAATGTCAATAAGTGCTATTACCTTAAAATGACTTTTTTCCCCCCCTTCTTTAGAATCCAGCAACTATCACAAGAATACTCCTTAGCCACTTCAATTGGGATAAAGAGAAGCTAATGGAAAGGTAAGGAACTATATTGTGAGCTTTATACTTAGAAGTAATTATGGAAAGCCTGTTGAACTGAATTTATGAGACACAAGTAAGGGATTGATTTATATACTTACCAAACTCGTGTATGAGTAGTATTTGCTTTGATATATTCCCATGTATGAGTAGTATTTGCTTTGATATATTCCCCATCTGTAAGTTTTGCAATAAACCTAGTGTTAAGGGAACTCAGGCTTGTTTCTTCTTTTACTTTGGAGGTGAGGTGTGGTGACTGTGCCTCAATATCTTCTATAATACATCCCCTTGAGTACTGAGAACTAAAAGTAGGTGTTTTTTTGTTTGTTTTTTAAGGACTTGATACAGCCTTAGAACACATGAATAAGATCTTCCTTTAATTACTTAAAACTTTCTTCCCCATAAACTTTTAAATCTACTGTAGGCACAATAATGACATTTCTTCAGTAAATATAAAGAAGTCGCTCAGGGTATCCTTACCAGCAAAACAGCTGTTTGGAGTGATTCTCTGGTTTCAGTGCAGGACTAAATCCCATTGGGCATTTTCTCGCTGGAAATGTTTCTGGTTCTAAAGGCAAGAAATTACAAGGACTGGAGAATGATAGTAATACTGCCGTCTTGATCTTTTTGTCTTTCTTAGATTAGAAATTTGAAGCACTTGGTAATAGGATGAGAGCCGTTATTTATTCTATCAGTCTAAAATTAGCAGTTCTAATTTTAAATGATTTTAAAATTGCATACAGTTTTTGTTACAACCTGAGAATCCAAGTATTATGAGAAATAAATGGAAAATATTTCCTGTGTGACTTTAAAATCAAAAACGCTTTGCAAAACAGATGTTAATTAATACCAAGAATATTATGAAGTTTCTCACATCTTGCACCCCAATACAATTTAATAGTAACAACAATAATTGTTAATTATTGAGCCCTCTGGGCCAGGCATTATTTCATTTTATCTTGGTGATAGCTTTATGGAGCTACAAATTATTATCCCCACTTAATAGTTGTAGAACCTAAGACTTAGAGCTTGATATATTTGTATGAGTTTTGTAACACAAGGAGTTAGCACTTAAACTCAGATTTGTTGGACTCCAAAGCTTATGTTCTTAGACACATACTGTAGAACTTTCCCAGGTGCTTGAAGAATAAAATGCTCCTTGACTAGTGTGGTGGTTTTTTTCCCCCCTATTTTTGTATGGATCTGACCTTTTTTGAAAAAAATCAGTGGTACTTTTAATTTTGGTCAAGTTTGTTTTCAAACTTACTTTATGACACCTCTGTTAGGAAAAAGGTAGGTTTCATTGTTTACATCTGATACTCCTCTGCTGAACTAGACTTATTTTATCAGTATATCCTAAAGGCATTCTCAAATTTGCCCTGCAGCATTGCTGACACTGTTGAAAGCATTCTTCAATTAAATACTATACTTAAGTGTGACGAGTATGAATTGAAATAGGTGACTTCTGAAAACTTCTAGTATGTGTGAACATTTCAGTTTCTCCTTGTAATTCCAGTTTTTGTTTTGTATATTCTGGAGATATATTACTGGGTGCTTGTAAATCTTTTGTGTTTTTAAATCAGTGTGCAATACCTTTTGTCTCACGTAATGTTTCACATTATATCCTATGTTGTCTGATGGTAGCACTGCTATACTTATATTTTGTAATTACTAATAAGTTTAGATTTAGTTACTGATTTCCTTGATTTGTGCTTTATATTTATTATGTTTTCTGTTGGGTTATTTGGCTTGACCAAGTTTCCTTTCCCTTTGTTCCCCCCTAATAATTTCAGAGTTATATATTTTATTTCAGTTTTTTAAGTGATCACCCTTATAGTTTGTATATGTATACTTAACTATAAGTTTATAACAGTATACTATTTATATTCATGTCCTACATAAGACAAAAACTGTAGCATAATTTTCTTCTCTGTCCTCCTCTCTTCTCTCAGTTGGATAAGTTGATATATTTGAAGTTTTCATTTAATGTTAAGCATTTTTACTATTAGTATATTTAACTTTTTTTGTTTTTTGGCTAAATTTTTTTTTTTTTGGCATCCCACTGTTTACTCCATATTTACTTTTTTTTCCTCCCTCGAGAATAATACATTTTTTAGTGCTTTATGAGAAATTTTTTTTTTTTAATTTTAATTGGAAGATAATTACTTTACAATATGGTGATGGCCTCTGCCATACATCAACATGAATAGGATGTACGCATACATGTGTCCCCTTCCTCAAGAAAAATTCTTAATAGTTTGAAATTGTGGAGTAAGTTTGGAAAATATAGCTAATTGCACACTTCAAGTCTGAGGACTCATGTTTTTAGTTTGGGAAATTCTTAGCTATTATTTGTTTAATATTACCTTTTCTCCATTCTCTTGTTGCTTTCTAGAATTCCTGTTGGTTATATGTTGAGACTTCTGGATCTCTTTTCCACCTTTTTAAAAAATGCTTCTTCTGTACTTGTCTCTTTACTTTGG
This sequence comes from Bison bison bison, assembly GCF_000754665.1. Classification (NCBI taxonomy): domain Eukaryota; kingdom Metazoa; phylum Chordata; class Mammalia; order Artiodactyla; family Bovidae; genus Bison; species Bison bison. The sequence goes on along the minus strand of NW_011495077.1, from coordinate 4,192,859 downwards.
TCTGTGAAAGTTCTTCAGGTTTACCTTTAATTCACTAATTTGCTTTTCTTATTGCATCAGCTGTTTAGCCATCTTGAATTGTTTAACAGTATCCAACTTACTCATTTTAATAACTTTATTCTTGTTTTGTGGGTGCTGTCTCTCTAGGCTGGTGTCAATAAATAAACTTAGAGTTTAAAATATGTATTGGTATTTTGTGTATCCTTCAGAGTATATTATTTTCAAATTGGTCACATTCTGGGCTATAATACATTCCAAGAAAAATTGATATGTTGCTTCCATTTTCACACTTGCAAAAAACTCAGAATCCAAAATTGAAATTATTAAAAGTTAGAACTAAATAATGGCAGGTCAGATGTGGAATGTGGCTGAAGAGGTACAGTGAAATTTATAGTCAGTATCTATTAAAAAAGATAAATAGGGAGAAAACAAACTGAACCTTTGAAACAGGAAGTTAGAAAAGTATATAAAATAAACTCAGAGAGTAGAATAGTTATTTAAGATAGAAACAGCATTAGTGAACTAGGGAACAGAAATAAACATCTTTGAAATGGGTAAAGGGAAATAAGAGAATGAGAAACAAGACCTAGATACCTGTTACCTGAAATACATAAAGAATTCTTGGAACTCAGTAGTAGGATAAAGACCCAATTTTAAAGTGGGCAAAAATCTTAATACTTACCTTATCAGAGAAGATATACAGACGTCAAGTAAGCATATGAAGAGATATTTAACATCACATATCATCATTAGGGTACTGCTCATTAAAATGGGATTGTCAAAATTACCACCACACACCTTGGTTAGCGTGACCAAAATCCAGAAAACACCACCAAGTACTGATGAGGATGTGGAAAAGCAGGAATTCTCATTCATTGCTGTTGGGAATGCAAAATGGTCCAGCCACCTTGCCTCCAGTTTGGAAGTTTCTTATCATATAATCCAGTCACGCATCTTAATAGTTAGCCAAATGAGTTGAAAACTTGTGCCCACCAAAACCTGTACATGGGTATTCATAGCATCTGTATTCATAATTGCTAAAACTTGGAAGCAACCGAGATATTCTGCAGTCGGTGAGTGGATGAACAAACTGTGGCACATCCAGGCAATGGAATATATCGTTGCTAAAACGAAGTGAGCTATCAAGCCATGAAAAGACATGAAGGAACCTTAAATGAGTATTGGTAAGTGAAAGAAACCAGTCTGAAAAAGTTGCATACTGTTTGATCCCAAGTGTATGACATTCTGGAAAAAGCAAGATTATGTAAATAATGAAAAGATGTTGCCAGAAGGTAGAGGGATACAAAAAAAATCTTTTGGGCAGTGAAAGTGTTCTTTATGAAACTGTTAGGATAAGTATATGTCAACTATACATTTATCTAAATGCATTGACTGTATAACACCAAACCTGACACCTAATGTAAACTGTGGGTGACGGTGATGTGTCAATGTAGGTTCATTGCATCAAATGTACCACTCTTATGTGAGATATTGATGGAAGGGGAGGTTGTGTGTGTGTGTAGTGGCAGGGGTTATACAGGAAACCTCTGTACTTTCAACTTTGAGCTTAAAATTGCTCTTTGAAAGGTAAAGTTTATTTTGAAAAAGAGGGAGATAAATCATTGTAAATCATTGGCAAATGTGATTGGGGTAAGAGGAAGAGGCACAAATAAACAACATTGGAAATAATGTATAATTATGGTTAGGAAAACCTATTTCAAAAGTTTTAATTAATACTGTGTATACCACCACGGGGCTTCCCTGGTCTCAGGTGGTAAAGAATCTGCCTGCAACGCTGGAGACCCATGTTCCATCCCTGTGTCGGGAAGATCCCCTGGAGAAGGGAATGGCAACCCACTCCAGTATTCTTACCTGGAAAATCCAATGGACTGAGGAGCCTGGTGCATTACAGTCCATGTGGTCTCAAAGAGTTGGACACGACTGAGCGACTACACACTTACACCACTTATACCATTACGTGTGAAAGGAAATTAGCCATCTTCCAAAGAAAAAAGTAGGAAGACAACTGCAGGAAAATGTAAATACACTAGAAGATCCCTCTCCTTTCCCAAAAAGCACCAGATGATTTTATGTTCAAGTTCTATCTTAAACCTTTAAGGAGCTACTGGTTCCTAATGAAAATTATTTTAGAATGTAAAAAAAGATAAGGCATCATTATTTCATGTTAGCCAAATCAGAATAAATCTGGTTATGATATTTGACAAAGACAGCATAAAAAAACTACCTTTGTTATGAACATAGCTTTTGATTTCATGAATAAAAAATAATTGAAATAATAATGGTCTAGTAGAATTTCTCCTAAGAATGCAAGAATGGTTCACCTTTAGGAAAAAACTTGTCTGTAGCATTTACTACTTTTAACAGGTTGATGAAGAGAAGCCAGAAGGTAATTATAAATGTCAGCAATGTATTAATAATATTGTGTATTTACCCCTGAGTCAGAAAAAAAATAATTTTTTGCAAACTAATAAGGTAATTGCTTAGATTAATAAAGGATATCAACTAATAACCTATAGCAAAGCTATACATAATTTTGAAATATTAGAAATGTGCCAGTTAAAATCAAACAAGGTTATTGACGGTCACCACCATTTAAATGTACTGGGAGTTCTAATACATAAAATAATGCATGGAAAATTAAATAAGTGGCATGAAGATTGTTTTGGGGATGGGAGGATTATGGATTTTTAAAAATTCTTTATGCTTTTTTGTATTCTGTGAATTTCCCTTAAAATAGCAGAAAAGTTTATAACAAAATAATTACTTAATTCAGAAAATAAACATTTACTTGTAATGAAAGCACTTTTCTGTAAAAAAAAAAAAAAAGACTTCTCTGGTGGTCCGGTGGTTAAGACTCTGTACTTCCAGTGCTAGAGGCGTGAATTTGATCTCTGATCGAGGACCTAAGATCACATGTGCTGCACAGCATGACCCAAAGAAAATAAAACATTAAAAATAATTCTTTTAAAAAAGAAATTCATATAAGAGAAATTCTGTGAAGACAATATAATTGTTACCCAGGAGACTCAAGACAGTTAGTTGGTAAGCTATTAAAGTACATAGAAATTACCTAAGAATTTTTGTAAATGTCAATGCCCGGGCCCTTTTCCATTCTTACCTCTCCTCTCACCCCATTAATATCCTTGAAGAATGAAAAGAAACACGGAATTATAAGGAGGCTTAGCTTCAGTGACACTGTGCGTCTCCCAGTTCTTAAGTATAAAAGTGAAAGTTACTTGTATGATAATTTTATAATATTTAGGATCCCAGGAATTGCAAGCAAAGACAGATAATATGGCCAGTGAATTTTGTTACATAGCATTAAAAAAAAATCTTGTTTTCCAGTTGGTGACACAAAATGAATTCAAGTATTATTTCTATTCATTTTGACATACTTAAAGATGATTCTTACCTTAGTAAAAATTGTGAAGTTTTAAATTTCTTTCTCTCTCTTTTCCATATACTAAGCATATCAATATTTCTTGTGTTTATTAGTGAGCCATAGTCCCTGTCCTGGAGGAGGGAATCCATAGTCCAGCAATAGCAATATAGGTATAAATAGATTCTTAACAATAATTCTTCTTACTTGCCTCCTGGACTTCTAGTCCATAGCTTAAACAGATCTGTCCTGACCCTAAACATGAGTGATTTATTCTTTTGAAAAATAAATTTTGTTGAAGGTGGGGAGGGGCTGGTAGACAAGGGACCATTTTAACTTTCTGGTCTCTTTTGTCTCTTACAACAGCTTTCCAGACTTTTGCCATTTTCTTTCTTACCCAGCATTCTGCTTTTTAACTCTGCAGATATCTTTATTTTCTGTTTTACAAATTAAATAGAATTTTCTCTATTGACTAGGCTTCTTCCCATGATCCTCCAGGTGAACAAATCAGAGAATCAGAAGTACAGCAATAACAAGTCTGTCTTTCTTTAAGGCCAACCTTTCCATCTGGGCTTTGATTCTATCATAATTTTTGTGGGATGTTGCTTTCATTATTTAATTTGTTATCTTGAACTGTCTCCTTTTCTGGTATATCAATTAGGGTTTTTATTTGTAAGCAAACTGAGAAGTTAAGTGGAAAAGACATTACATATTGAGAATCAGCCGTGAAGTCTGAGTTCAGGAAAATGCCGAACTTTTAATGGAAGAGCTGTTCCTGGTGCTATTGGACACAGGCATCACAGCTTGTAGCATCAAATATTGAGCGTGTGACACCACGACTAGTAATTCTGCTATTGCAGTCTTTGAAAATTGAGTATCTCCTTACCTCTGATAGAGTAAATTTCTCGTTGAAGAACACTTGTGTCTGACTCTTCACGACCCATGTACTGCAGTCCACCAGGCTCCTCTGTCCACGGGATACTGGAGTGGTTTGTCATTTCCTACTTGAGGGTGTCTTCCCAACCCATGGATCGAGCTAGAGTTCCTTATGTAGAAAATACCTCACTAGTTTTTCATTCCTAGCACTTAACACAATTCCTGACATATATAGTGTTTAGTAAATACTTTAAATTCAGCCCTTTCTAGCTTTTGTTTTTCTACAGTAGAACTTTTATTTTAATGTATGATATGCATATAAATCAGATTTCAGTTTGTCAGGAGTTTGAGACAAATCCACCTACCACCACCACCCTGTGCCAGATTAAACTCCTTTACAGTTAGTAGCAAGTAACAAGTTGGTATCTTCTTTTCTGCAGCTCAGATTTCTTTTCTTATAGGTATGTTTTGTTAAATTTTAATACTCACTGTAGTCAGTAATATATAAGGTGAATGTTAGTTAATAAGTTAACTGGCCTGTCTGAAGTGAGGAGCAGTACAGGTGGCTGATGACTACTTTTAATGGACAGGTGTGATCAAAGAATCTTAATAAAAATGGATATCAGTCTTTTCCACCCTATGTTGCAAATAGCTTTCCACTTTTCATTCTGAAGCATTAACACCCATTGAGTAATTAAGTATGGGGGTTAGCCCTTGTACGTTATTGTGATAGTATGTAGCTTTCCTTAACCACATTAATAATAGTATATTGCTTCACAGATAACTGCTAGAATGTGAAAGTAAAGTTGGTTTGTCAGATGGCAGACTTTTGTGATAGCATTCATCACTGTTCTACAGTATAGCAGTTTTTCCTCTTCAAACAACTCAGGTGTTAGTGGGGAGCAGTGTATAGAAAGCAGCAAATGTATTATCTTATTATTGCTATTGTGGTTAAGAATTTATTGATGAGATAGCATTTGATTGGACTTAGAAGGTCAGGGGAATGTGAAAACCTGGGTATTACAGGTTCAGAAAATAGTTTTGGTATGGGGGGTGTTTAAGGAACATGTGTTGAATGGTAATTGAGATTTACATGAAGAATAGAGAGGAAATGATTGGATGTGTTTAGTGGAAAGTACATTTTGGAAGACCTTGAATGCTTAGCAAATAAAATTTGACTTTTCCACTGTTTAGTGGAAAGCCCTTAAAAGTTTTATGGAGAAATTTAATATAAAAACATTATTATAGAAAAAAAACTAACAGTATGAGCTGATTGAAGGCAAGAAGACCAAGTGGAAGACTATTTCAATAATACAGATAAAAATTGGCTTGACTTAGGTTGGGTGACAGTTAATTGAAAGCAGAGTATTGATGAAAGAGATGTGAAGGAGTTTAACAGAAAATAAAGGAGACTGGAAAACTTCTGGGACTCATTCCATCCACTAAATATAATAACAAAGAACATCTGATAATTAGTAAAATAAGAAATAGAGGGTTAAAACCCAAGAGAACATGGAAATCTAGACAGATGAGCCAAGTACCCCGGTCTGCTGTGCCCTAGAGGCATATGCTGATCCAGAAGAGGTAGCCAGGAGACTGAGCTGTGGTTTTTGTTCGCCTTTGGTTAGTGAGAAAAAAGTTGGAGTTCTCATCTCACTAAGAATGAGGATTAGGTAAACTAGCTCTCCTAAAGACTGAAGATAGTATTCAGGTCATCTGAGTGGCCCAGAAAACCTCAAGCCTTGAAGTTGAATTAAGATGGTTCCAAACTGTTAATGTACCCAGACACCTGACAGAACCAAGTATAAATTTTTTCTAGGGAAAAGCAGCAAGGCCTCAAACTACTTCCTCAAATTATTTTTTATAATTAAAGTATACTAACTTGAGATTCTAGGTATTAGAATTAGTCACACTAAATTAGTAAACTAAAACAGGTATGCTTTTATCAGGGAATTAGAATGTATGAGCTGTCATACAGATTCAGAAGGAAAAAAAAAGCTTATTAAAATAAGCAAAATTAATTCAGTGAATTAGTTTAACAGCTAAACAGATTTAGTGTACTATTAGATTGGTGCAAAAGTAATTGAAGTTTTGGATCCTGAATTTTAAATCATTGTAACTAGGCTCAAACACATGTTCGTGTTAATTAATCAAAATAGGAACTGTTATAATCAACACGTTTTTGCCAATGAGAAATAAGTTTGTTTATTCCTGTAGCATAAAACTCCATGTGTTAGGAGTTGACAAACTCTTGGAAAGCGTTTTCTGCCTCCTGCTGGTTATGGAACATTTTCCCTGCAAAAACTTGTTGAGGTGCTTGAGGAATGGTGGTTGGTTGGTAAGAGGTCACGTAAATACGGCTGAGGCAAAACTTGTGGCGCAGTTCTTTCTGTTTTGAAGCCTTGGCTGTATGGCGTGCAGTCAGGCATTCCCATGGAGAAGAGTTGGGCCCCTTCTGTTGACCAGTGCTGGATGCAGGCATTGCAGTTTTAAGTGCATCTCACTGATTTGCTGAGCATACATCTCAGATGTAATGGTTTCACCGGGATTCAGAAAGCTGTAGTGGATCAGACTGGCAGCAGACCATTGAGCAGTGACCATGATCTATTTTTGGTTCAAGTTTGGCTTTGGGAAGTGTTTTGCGGCTTCTTCACTGTTTAGCCACTGATCTAGTTGTCACCTGTTGTATAAAATCCACTTTTCATCGCACTTTGCAATCAGATCAAGAAATGGTTTGTTGTTGTGTAGAATAAGAGAAGGCACTGCAAAATGATGATTTATAGTCAGCTTATGAGGCACCCACTTACCATACTTTTTCACCTTTCCAGTTGGCTTCAAATGCCAAATGACCATAAAATGTTTGATGATGAGTTCTTTGGCAACTTATCCCGTAGTTTTAAGAGGATCAGCATTGATGATGGCTCTCTCAGTTGGTCATTGTCACCTTCCGATGGCCAGCCACTGTACTCCTTATCTTCAAGGCTTTCGTTTCCTTTGCATAACTGCTTGAACCACCACAGCACTGTACATTCCTTAGCAGTTCCTGGGCCAGATGCGTTGTTGATATTGTGAGTTGTTTCTACTGCTTTATGACCAATTTTGAACTTGAATAAAATCACTCGAAATTTCTTTTTGTCTAACATTATTTCTACAGTGTAAAATACATATAAATAGCAAGCAATAAGTCATTAGCAAAAAACATAAAGCAAGAACTGTGCATTAAAATGGTGTATAACATAACCACATTTATTTAAGAATGTATTCCAGTATCAAATTGCAGATTTCAGCAGTGCAAAATGCAATTACTTTTGCACCAACCTAATAGGAAATCAAAACACTATTCAGAATTATGCACACACACTGATGGATGGAAAATACACAAGAGAAGAAACATAAAACATACAAGAAGGTCTCCATTGAGTTTAGAAAAAGAGGAGAAAATGGGGCAGAGGTGATATTTGAAGCTTTAATGACCAATTTTTATAGATTGGTAAGAGATTTTAACTGTTCCCATGCAAAATAATATTCATTGGAAGGACTGATGTTGAAGCTGAGACTCCAGTACTTTGGCCACCTGATGCAAAGAGCTGACTCATTGGAAAAGACCATGATGCTGGGAAAGGTTCAAGGCAGGAGAAGGGGACAACAGAGGATGAGATGGTTGGATGGCATCACCGACTCAATGGACACGAGTCTGAGTAAACTCTGGGAGTTGGTGATGGACAGGGAGGCATGGCGTGCTGCAGTTCATGGGGCTGCAGAGTCGGACACAACTGAGTGACTTAATTGAACTGACTGATGCATAATACAATGCTGTTTTTATTGATTCTAAGATGTAGTTTTTCACACCTTAGATATTTGTCTGAAATCTAAATGCATCTTTCAGTTGATGGCACCTTACAGTCCAACAAGATTGATAATTTGACTTATGTGAAAAATTTCCCATTTCACTTTCTGGTAAGATCATTAATTTTGGTGCCAAAGCATTTTATTAAATATGGTAAAAAGAAATCTACATTTTAAAACATCGTAGTAAACCTGTAAACATAAACAGACAATCATAAGAGCAATAAGATACAAGAAGGATTATTTACAAAAAGTGAAACTATGTGTGTATATATATAATGTATGTAGAGGGAAAAATAGAAATTGAAAGTATATATTCTTCCAGAGGATAGCTGATTTCCCAGTACTAAAAGTGAAAGTGATGTTAGGATGATCCCTCAGTAGATGAAAGAAAATAAGTGCTAATCTAGAATACTATTTAGAATACTATAATCATGGAAATGTGTTCAGAAACGGTGCTATCCTTTAATATTAAAGTGGCTCTGTGTTGTACCTAGCATTTGTATTTTTTAAGCCAACATTTCAGATTCTATCCATGTTTATTAAAGTTTCAAATATTCATAAATGCTATTTAAGCAACTATTAGAATGTTAAGGGAAAATAATTGTAGACAGCTGCCTAATTTGTGCTAAAACATGTATAAATACATGTAAAGTGCATGTATAAGAATAGTAATGAGCTAAGCTTTCATCTTAAGTCTCAAGATGATGAGCTAGATATGTCAAATAGAAAAAGAACAAAATAAATTCAGAGAGAATATGTACAAGAAGAAATACTGGGGGAGACTTTAATGAAATGGAAAAGAAACATACAGTAAAAGGGATCAAGAAGACAAAAGATGAGATTAGTCAAGAAAAGAAAGCACAAATAACCAATATCAGTAATGAATGTCCCTTTGAATCCTAAGATACTTAAAAAAAAGATACTGTTAATAACTAGGTTGAAATTTTACATGAAATGGATAAATTCTTAGGAATTTGCTTTTACAAAAATTTACATAAGAAAGATAAAACTCTTATGGGGTTATAACTGTGAAGTGAAACTTTGAATAAAGTCCAAGTCCAGATTGGATACACTGGGAACTTGGACCAACATTTAATGAGACAGAAATTCTAACCTTATAATACATAACTTTATATTCTTTTAGAAAACAGAAAGAGTTTGCTCCCCCTTCTTGAAGGTATCACAACGTTGATACTAAAGCTCAAAGGAAAATTACACGTCAGTTTCTATCATATACATAGATGCCAAGGGAAACAAAAACCCCAAATATTTGCAAATTGAATCCTGCAGTACATAAAAAGAATTAATAATCCAGCATGGCCAAGATTTATCCCAGAAATGCTAGGTTGGTTTAACTTGAAGCAGTTAAATATGGTCACTGGAACAAATAAATGAGAATAATATTTCAGTAGATGCAGAGGAGCAGTTGCTGAAAATTAACGAATTATTCATGATTTTAAAAAACACCATTAGCAAAGTAGGCACAAAAGGAAACTTAATCTAAAAATCTATAAAAGCATCTGTAGGAGATATAGTTCATGATGAAATGTTGAAAATATTTCCCTTTTATATGGAGTTCAAGACATGGGTGTCTGTTATCTTTGCTCATATTCAACATATACTGAAGGAGATCCTAGCCAGTAGTATACCAATAATAATAAAGTATAATGGTTGTAAGGCAGATACTAGACAGTTAATCACTGATATGAATGGTATATATTGTAAATCCAAAGGAATCTACAGATAAGTTGTTAAATGATTTTAGAATTATAAAAATTTATTTTTCAATTAGCAGCAATACAATTGCATATCTTTGACCCAATAATTCCACTCCCAGGTATACAGAGAAAAATAAGTATGTCTAAATTGAAGGTTATATATAAGTGTGTTCATAGCATTGTTACCCATACGAGCACAAGCTACAAACAACTCAGGTGTCTATAGGTAGGTAACTGTGGTATATTTATATAATTCAGGAATGAAAAGTAAAATAGTGCAACAACTGACTACATAGATGAATCTTAAAAACATATTTAGTGAAAGGAAAACAAATGCAACAGAATACCTGGCCTCAATATGGTTCTGTTTATATGAAATTCAAAAACAGGCAAAAATAAGTTACATTGTTTGAGGGTGGATATTTAGGTGGTAAAATGGAGTAGTGATTATCTCTTGGGGGGAGAGCTTGTTACTGAAAAAGAGGTGTTTGGAGGGTTTGTAAAGTACTAGCAGTGTTCTAGCTCCTGATCTGGGTTGTATGATTCCCCCACCGCCCCCCACCCCTATCGCCTTATTCCCTGAATTCTTATCAAATTTACTGTGATAAGTGGCTTTTAAGAAAAGCTCATAACGACAAAATTATTGACATGGCAAACAATGATGCCAGTCATTTGGAATTCAAGAAGACATACTAGCCAGCTATATATATACTTCTATAACCAGACTTAGTTTTTAAGCTGTAATTGTTCCTGCCTTGAAATTTAATTCATATTACTTGGTATATTTCTCATATTCAAGGAAAATGAAAAATTAAGATCTAAATATTTTGGAGAGTTGACTGATTAAGTGCCAGTTTGCTTAACTATATTTCTGAAAACATACTGAATGACTTCCCTGGTGGTCCAGTGGCTAAGAATCCCCGCTTCCAGTGCAAGAGGGCACAGGTTTGATGCCTGGTTGGGGAACTCAGATCCCACACACCACACACATAAATCTCTACTGAAGACCCTCTCATGTTGCTCTTCTAACTTATTTTGCTGCACTGCACAGCTTGCAGAATCCTACTTTCCCAACCAGGAATCTAATGATGCTCCAGCATTGAGAGCATGATGTCCTAACCCCTAGACCATCAGGGAATCCCCAGCCCTTCTAACAATCTTTATCTAGAAAAATCTAGGCCTTGTGAGAGATGGAGTGGGGATACTGTAATCATCATGCCCTTGCCCCACTGAAGAAAATCTGGACTGAAGGAAAAGAGCAATACTGCCATTCTGTTTTTCTTTTCATCAATATGATTTTGTCAAAAGGATAGTTAGATTTTGTAGGAAAGGAAGATAGTATTGTTTTATGATAATCTTTGCACCTGTGTACTGGAGTCAGTGAAGCAGAGAGAAATATGTGTGTTAACTCATTAAGCAAGGTACTTGAACTAAATTGCCTTACATTGAATTAGTCTCTCTTCATCTTGGTCTGTTTTGACCAGCAAGGATGTACGTAAAAGCCAGCAAACTGAAGGAACTTTCAAATATGTAGTGACCCAGGTATACAACAAAGTCTGAGAAGTTAAGAATCCACATATATTCTTGAGCGTGAAAGTGAAGTCGCTCAGTCATGTCCGACTCTTTGCAACCCCATGAACTGTAGCCTACCAGGCATCTCAGTCCATGGGATTTTCCAGGCAAGAGTACTGGAGTGGGTTGTCATTTCCTCTCCAGGGGATCTTCCCGACCCAGGGATCGAACCCAAGTCTCCTGCATTGTAGGCAGACGCTTTACTCTCTAGTAGTCCTTATAAAACTGTCATAATTAGTAGGTTGAAAAAAAGCTTCTTTGTTCTTTTTAAGAAGATTAAAGTAAGCAATAGACTTTGAGATAAGGGATCAAAGATAAACTGATGAAATAACAGAACAAGATAAAAGGAAGCTGACAGAACTAGGGGGGGAAAAAAAGGGACAAGCAGTAATCTTGCAGAAGTTACCTCGTTATTGACCATAGACATAGTAATATGTCTTTTGTTACCTGAACGTTACTGACGGGAGACCTTTCAGGTATTCACTTGCATAACAACTTGCGGGCCACAGGTGTTTCTGCAAAAATCCCCTGGTCAATAATGTATTGAAAGCATGTTGGCAATAGCCAGAAATAGAGCAGGTACTATGGAAAATGAAGACATGTAAGAGAAGAAAAGGACAAAGAAGGAATTAGTAGATGGTAGGCAAGGAAGACAGATGAACAAAGATTGGGTGTAAATCCAGCAGATCTTAATAGCTAAAAGCTCTTGAAATAATTATTACCTGAATTGGCATTTTGAAAGAGAAAGTTAAATGCTAAGATCAACCCTATAGAACTATACTTCAAGAATGAAGAAACCTGAATATATGTCAGTTGAAAATAATTTGAATTATAAAATGAGAATTATTTTTACTAAAGACTTCAGTAACAACAGGTACCAGAAGAAATGGAGGTTGTCATGAGTAGTAGTATGGCTAAAATGAGCATTTGAATACAATTAAACATTTTAGGGACTTCCCTGGTGGTTCAGTGGTTAAGAATCCAGCTTGTAACGCAGGGGACATGGATTTGATCCCTGGTCACATGCCACAGAGAACTAAGCCCTTGAGCTGCAACTACTGACCTCTTGCACCGCGGTGAAGATCCTGCATGACACAACAAAAGATCCACGTGCCAAAACTAAGGCCTGAGGCAGGCCGATAAATTTTTTAAAACACAACATTTTAATTATGTCTAAGTAATTAGGGCTGTCAGGCTTAGGAAATAGAAAGCAGTTTTTACTATTCTTGAAAGAAAAGCTATACAATGTGAAAACAATGTAATTAGTGGAAAAATTATGTAAAATGGTAATCAACTGGGAAGAGTTCCGGGAAGTTCCAACCTAGAGTTAAGTGTAGGGTATTATATAAGGACAGTCAATGTATTATATACAATTGGCAAAATTGGTTTAAATACCCATTTTAAGGTATGTTCTATAACAATAAATTAGACTTCAGTATCTTTCCAAATAACCATAGCAAAGTCTTCGGTGGACAGAGCATGTGATGAATAAAAATAAAAACAAATTTTAAAGTGTTACATTTCTGTAAAATGGAACTTAAATGAACAAAATTTCTTGGCCTGCCTGCTATGACCAGCAATATGAGTTGATTTTTCAGTTCTCCATTCTGTTTACCTGGGCTGTATTTGAAGGTTATTTGCCTTCTAGAATGGACTGAAAACTATAAACTATAATATATTGCTATCTTTAAGAAATATTCCTAAATAAAGAAATTCAGATTTATTATTATCTCTTTGTTCTCTAAAAAGAAATTGAACTCTTACAGATAATAGGGCTACTACAGTAATAAAATAGTCCTCATGGGGTTTACATTCTAGTAGGAAAAACATAAAATAGTGATTACAGGAATGGCAATCCACTCCAGTATTCTTGCCTGGAGAATTCCATCGACAGAGGAGCCTGGTGAGCTATATAGCTCACAGAGTCACAAAGAGTTGGACACAACTAAGCTACTTTCACTTTATCTTTCACAGGAAAAACGTAAACAGTGATTACAGGGTTAGTAATATGATTTGTTACACAGGAGTACAAAATACTGTGAGGATGTAATACAAGGGAGCCTTACCTAATATGAAGAGGAGGAACTGTCAAAGAAGATTTGTTTAAGGAGATGAGGTTTAAATTGATACCTTTAAGGTAGAAGGAAGTATTTCAGTAGTTGAAACACCCTTCAGTAGTGGCTAGCCATTTGGCTTAAAATTAAATGGAACCCCTGCTTTCTTCTTACTGCACGAAAATAATTTCCACGTAAATCAACAGTTTTAATGGAAACAGTTTAAAGGAAAGGCCTAAATCATGAATGAACTTCTATAGTCTTTGCATATAGAGATAATTTTTAAGAAGTTTATGAAATCCATAAATCACAACAGTGTTGCATGGTAAATTCGCCCACAGAAAAATTAAAAGTGGCAGTTAAACACCATTAAACAGTATTTAGAGGCAAGTTGGAAACTGGGAAGAAAGCAGTCCATAAAACAAAGGATTACTCTTCATTTACTCGCTGAACTCATAAACTAATAGCAGTATCTTCACGAAAAATATATTCAGTTTCACTAATAAAGAAATACAAGTCTAGATATATTCCCCCCATCAGATGGGGCAGTATTTTAATCTAGGATTGTCTGTATGTGGAACATCTCTAAATATCTTTCAGTATAAGGTTGGTTAAGTATATTATAGTATATACCTACAGAGAAATATTATGCAACAGTGAAAATAATGTAACCCCATACTCATGGACAAAGGTGGTGTTACATATTGTTTAGTGAAGAAAGCAGGTAATAAGCCTGGAATATGAGATGATATCAGATGTGCACGTCTCTTTGTATTTGCATAGAATGCTACCTAGACTGTTCACTGAAGTATTAGTTGTTAATTTTCAAGTTTTTGATAACTGGAGTTTGTGTTTTCTTGTGTCCACAAATTTTTTTTTTTTAATTAAAAAACAAGGGGTTAATTGGAATACTTATTCATATTTAGTGTTTTCTTCATATGTTTCAACTTTTCAGATAAAACTTATATCTTAGGTGTTTTCAAAGATAACTTGTGAAGAAAAACATTTGATTTTTCTGCTCTATATATTTTGATTAGCTGAATCATCAGAGACAACTTCATATGCGTTCCCCTTTTATATTAATAATATGTTGACATTTTGATTGATGACATGACCATTTCATTGAAACATAATTGTAGTCAAAGCATTTATAAAAGGATATTTATTTGTCTTTAGAGAGTGGTGGTGGTTCTCATGAGTGATGTTCTGGAGATGCAGTAAATGCTTTGATACAATGCCTGAACAAGACTTTCATGAAAACTATTGGGAACTCTTTTGAGTATCGATAATTTTTTAACTGGAGAACCTCTTGTTTATATATAAAGAACATTGAAGTTATTTAAGCCTGTACTTAAGTTAAAAAGTAAATTGATCAGATTCCATGTTAACATTTTTGCTGATTAAATTGAAAGTTTTTTCTTTAATCTGTTGCTTTTCCATTTAGAATATTAAGATATTTCAGGAGACCAAAGACCATGTCTTACTGGATTAATGGGAAACATTGTGCTAAGTATTTACCCGTAACTTCTGTCAAGAAGTTTACAGTTTAGTCGTAACTCTCTAGCTAGTACTTGCCATACTATGCTGTTGATATCTTAGTGAACTACTTCTGTAAATATAGATACATACTTTATATGAAAAAATGAATATATAAATTATTTGATATAAAAACTTTTAAAGATATACTTTTTTGTTTCCTCCTTCTTCCCCTACCCTAATAAATTAAAAATTATTTTCAAAGAATATTTAGAAAGCAAGTCTTTTGTAGAAAGAGACACATGTAGTTAATTTTTAAATGAGTTGTGGGATAAAGTATGCTTTGTAGGTAGTTTACTCACTAATGTATTTAAACTGGTAGAACTAAAATTATTAATAAAGTTAATTCATTGGTGTAAAATATAGCCTAGCCTATTAAAACACACTTTTCATAAGGTACCGTTAGAGATAATACAACTTTTATCCATAGATTTTAGTTGTAGTTCTGTTAATATACTAATATCTTAACTTCTCAGGATAAAAACAAAGTAAAAAATGTTAAAATAGCAAAAATTTGATCTGCTTACCTGTACATATACTTCTGTTTGCTACAGTTTGTAGCCATACAACACATTTTCTCTGAGCAAGAAGGAATATGGTCTTGGTTTAATTCACTTCTTTGCTTTTCCCTATAGAAAATCAGGTTTTTGAGAGCTCTAACAGTGTGCTGTTGCAGGGCTCTCATCCTTTCTGTTTAAATAATGCAGGTACTTTGATGGAAACCTGGAGAAGCTCTTTGCTGAGTGTCATGTAATTAATCCAAGTAAAAAGTCTCGAACACGCCAGATGAATACAAGGTCATCAGCACAGGATATGCCTTGTCAGATCTGCTACTTGAACTACCCTAACTCGGTGAGTATCTGGTAGTTTAAGGCCAGCACTGCTGACTCTACTTCAGAGGATAAATTGACATTTCGTTATTTCAACAAAGGCAGTTCTGGGAGTCTGGGATTGTAGCAAAGCAGTAACCTATCCATATATTAAGAATAAAGAAGAGTAAGAGCTTGTCTCTCAGCCCCTCCCCATCCTCATTTGCTTTTTAAAGCTGCAACTTGTCCAAGTTGTCACTATACACCTGAATCTTTTTGCTTTACCTCTATGGGAGAATTGTGTTAATAGGTAGGCAGCAAATAGAATTATTTTTATCCAAATTAAAGTAGATTTAAAACTTAAGTTTTTAGAATATCCAAAACACTTAACAAAATGTCTTTAATGCTATTTCACTAGGGAGCTTTCAGGACTCTTCTTAACAAAAGATTTTCACACATACAGAGCCATTCCAACAGCTATTCTTTAGTACGTGTATCCCTCCTAAAACCTATTGTATTTAGAGGATTTACTTTGACTTATCTAGTGAAGAAATGTTATGCTTAAATAAACACAATCTTCTTCTTGTGAAAGCACTTTATTAGTAACCATAGGAAAATTACATTTATGGCCAAAAAAATGTATTTAATTACTCAGAATTCACCTCTTAAGATGTTTAAAGATATCTAAGGCTAATTTAATTTTACAACAATTATAACCATCTTGTTTATATTCTCTATTGTAATAGTTAAGCAGGTTTTTATAGTAATTAGTATATACCAGAACTTTGTCACCAGTATTATATATTTTAACATATTGAAGGTTTTTTGTTATTAATCTTAGAATTTGACATGAGTACCTTTAAACGTTCTCATTTGAAGGAAATTAATTTGTTTGCACATACAAGCACTTAGAAGAGTATTAAAAGAAAGTTAATTAATATGCTCTTAGAGAACTGGAAAATCAGAGTTAAAATAATTTAGTAGGAGCATTTCCCTGGTGGTCCAGTGCTTAAGACTCCTCATTCCCAGTGCAGGGGGCACAGGTTTGATCCCTGGTCAGGGAACTAAGTTTCTATATGCCACATGGTGTGGCCTAAAAAATAAATCAACTGATTAAAATTTTCAGTCAAAAAAATTTAGTAGCTAAAATACTAAACTGAATTTCCAGATTCTTAAGTCATTCTTATTTTATTTTCGAATTAAAAAAATTTTTTTTGGCCTTGCCATGCGGCGTGCAGGATCTTAGTTTCCCGACCAGTGATCAAATCCTTGTCCCCTACAGTGGAAACATGGTATTTTAACCTCTGGAGTGCCAGGGGAAGTACCCCATGTTCTCAGTCACAGCTGTAACACTAGCTTTTTGGCTTTGGGTAATAAATGATTTAATCTGGCTGAGTCTCATTTTTTTTTAACCTTTCAAATAAATTGAATAAGATATTGTTTCAGATCTCTGTCAGCCTGAAACTATATTCATTTCCCTTTACTTAAATCACAGTCCTAACTTAAGTATTTAAAAAGAACAATCAGCACTGCTATTAAAAATACATTAGTTTTGTGTTTTGACCATTTTATTATCTTTCTTTAACAGTTTCTCTTTGCCAGTTGACATTTGTATAGTGTATGTAAATGGTTCTATGAGGTAATACTAAGACTCAAAAAGTTTGTTCCGGATTATGTATGGTTTCTTATTCCTTGGCATTTTCCTTCCTGCTCTCTTACAGCCAGCTCCTCTTTAGTATAAACCTTAAATATAAGTACTGAAGCTAGCTGCTCACAAATAACCGCTATAACTTTCTCAATGCCCTTGAACAAATTAGAATTGAAAATCATAAGTAGATATTTGCAGTGTGGATTGTGCTATACTTAATAACTGATAGTGGAGGAAACAGCCTTCATTTATTCAGCAGACTCGACACTATTCTAAATGTTAGAAACAGTGGAGAATAAAGGCATAATTTACAGGTTAACTGGGCAAATAAGTAAAATGACATAGAAAAAATGGTAAGAGCTTTGGTAGGGCATGGTACTGAGGCATGGTACTGAGGGAACACATTGGAGAGACACCTAACCCAGTTTTGGATCAGGGAGACTTCCCACTGACATTGACATTTGAATTAACCTCTGAAGTTGTGGTAGGTAGGGCAACAGGGGGTATAGCAATACAGAAACCAAAGGAAGAAAATGCAATACCAAGAGTGGTGAACAGTGCTAGAGCTTCAGAGAGAGTAATTGAAAGGTTGAGTTTGGAATTAGCAACAAGAAGTTGACTGATGATCCTGAAAAGTAATTTTAAGTATTATGGTAAGATGGGAAACCAAACTACATGAGCTAAAGAGTCATGGACTTGAAGGTGGGAAAGGAAGTGGAGGCAATAAACATAAATTACTCTTTCAAAGGAAGTTTGGCTATGTAAGTGACAGGACAAGAAAGTAAACAGCAGCATTGGTTGGAAAGTAAGTTAAAAGTGTTATGGAAACTGTACCAGGTGTTAGGAAAAAGTAAGCACAGTGAAACTAGGACTTCTTTTCTCACAGTTCTTGGGCTAATAAAGGATAATTTT
The DNA here is from genome assembly GCF_000754665.1 of Bison bison bison. Classification (NCBI taxonomy): domain Eukaryota; kingdom Metazoa; phylum Chordata; class Mammalia; order Artiodactyla; family Bovidae; genus Bison; species Bison bison. Next base: position 4,174,485 of record NW_011495077.1, on the reverse strand, counting down.
AACCTTTTCAATTTTGCAAGTGAATGTCACCTGAGATTCTTTATTCAGGCTTTATTAATTGGATGAATGCTTTCTTTACTTACATTATTTACCTGACTCCCATGTATCAATTTCCACTATTCTTCAAACACTGATAACTTGTGTTTTATTATTGTTTATCTTCAATACCTTTATCCTTCTAGAAAGCAACTTTGCCTTATATAGTGCCACATGAAAACAGGTTTTTAAGTAAATGTTTCTGACAGTTTAGTTTATAAAATTGATACTTTGGGGCTATTTTGGGTGGTCTCTTCTTTAAAAACAATTTCCTGAGATTTTGGAACACTCTTTTTAAGTTCAGAGATTCCTCCTCTGTCCCCCTACCCCCTTGTGTTGTGTCCAGTTCAGGAATTTCTTAGCCTTGGCAACAGTTACTTTATATAATAATATTATTTTCAATCAAAGCTTAAGATTTAGCTCTATTAGAAAATATAGCTTGAGCTATCATCTTTTTTATGAAGTAAATCATTTTATACTTTCTAAGAATAAGGTATAGATAAAAGCAAAATTGAAGACTGTGAGAGTTGCCACCCTCTTTTTGCTTTACCTTTGGACATGTATGTGTGATTTATTTTTCTAATTTATGTTGTTTAGTCTTGTTACCTGTTTAATTTAAAAAGTTATTGGAAAGGGGGAAAAAAAAAACAACTTTGTTTTTGTCTTTTTATGTTATCTTAAAAGAGCCCTGGTGTAAAAGTCCCCCAAAGTAGACGTGTTACCTATAGAGATCACCGCGTAACCATTGTGACCTTTAACCTATCAGTCTTTGTAAAAAAAGAGGAAAGCACATGAGGGTGTGTTTGTGTTTTTAGGTTATGAATAAAACATTTTAGAATTACTGATACGATTTTATTATATTTGTAGAATGCCCCCTCAAATATCAAAAATCAAATACTCTCCTTTAGTAATCTGACAATAGGTTAGTGCCAGATCTCCTTCACTGTTGTGAGTAGTAGTAAGAATAGATTCTTTTTATTTCTCAGATCTTTTGTTTTTGGATTAGAATATTGATTTCCCAAATATCTATCTTCACTTATTTTGTGACTCAGGTAGAATCATTGTCACTCTCTGAATAGTAACATTTTAACCTTGATATTTTCCATATTATTTGGTCTGTAAAACCAGTATCAGGACTCTGAACTTTTTCTTTCCCAGTTACTTTCCAAGTATATTTTACATAGTTAGTATGCTATAATATTGTATCTTATTTGCATTTATAGCTCATAAGCAACATCAGAAATTTTGTAAGCATATTTCAAATAACAGCTAATTAGAAAATGTTGTAGAATTTAAAATGCCACTTTAATAAGAGCCACAAAATGAATAAAAGAGCTAAGAATAAACTTGGCAAGAAATATGAAAGACCTATATGAAGGAAAGGGGAGATAAATAAATGACAAGTATTTGGAAAGATAGAATATTAATAAAATGAAGCAAAGAGTAGATTGATGAGGGTAGAGAGAAGCTAGTCTTACCAAATTCAGAAATAGGCAGTGCAGTAAAGCAGAATAGAGTTGAGTATTGTTTAGTTGCTCAGTCGTGTCCGACTCTTTGCCACTCCATGGACTGTAGCCTGCCAAGCTCCTCTGTCCATGGGATTTCCCAGGCAAGAACTGGAGTGGTTTACCATTTCTTTCTCCAGGGAATCTTCGTGACCCAGGGATCAAACTTGGATCTCTTGAATTGGCAGGCGGATTCTTTATCAGTGAGCCACCAGAGAAGCCAGAGTCGAGTATATTTGTGGAGAATTTAATACACAACAGAGAGGGTATTTCCTTTAAGGAGGATTATTTAATAAATGGTGTTGGAACAACTCTGTAACCATCTGGAAACTTAGATTTCTGCCTTACTCCTTGTATCAAAATTAATTTAGGATTCTTCTGATGGTCCAGTAGTTAAGAATCTGCCTGCCAGTTTAGGGGACACGGATTTGATCCCTGGTCTGGTAAGATTCCACATGCCACAGGGAACTGGCATAGGCGGCTAAGCCTATGAACTGTAACTACTGGAGCTCTCGCACCCTAGAACCTGTGTTCCAAACAAGAGAAGCCACTGCGTTGAAAAGTCCGTGTACTGCAACTAAAGAGTAGCCCTGTCTTGCTGCAACTAGAGATGCCTGTGCTCAGCGACAAAGACCCAGTGCAGCTCCCCCCCCAAAAAAAACACAACTTTTTTTTTCCAGGTTTAAAAATTTATTTGCACATATTGAAACAAAATAATCTTTTAACTAGTTTTTCCTTTGTATGTCTTGCTTTCGTTTTTAATTTATTTTTTTTATTGAAGGATGATTGTTCTACGGAATTTTGTTGTTTTCTGTCAAACCTCAACGTGAATCAGCCACAGATATACATATATCCCCTTGCATTTGAATCTCCCTCCCATCTCCTGCCCCATCTCCCCCCTCTAGATTGATACAGAGCCCCTGTTTGAGTTTCCTGAGCCTTACAGCAGATTCCTGTTAGCTCTGTTTTACATGTGGTAATATAAGTTTCCATGTTACTCTTGCCATACATCTCTCCCTCTCCTCCCCTCTCCCCATGTCCATAAGTCTGTCACAACTTTTTTCAACTTAAGAAGAAACTAATTTAGAGGCCATGGATTCTAAAGCTGATACATTTTGCTGTATATGAATGAAGAGCTTCTGCACAGCAGCAAAATGTATTGAAACTGGGAGAAAATATTTTCCATACTTATAAACAGTCAATTTTCTAAATAAGTAAAAACAAAAAAAAACCAGTAAAACATTTAGAAAAAATGCCCAGAGGAAAATTTGGCAAAAAAGGTGAAGAAAATACACAGAAAAAGAAATATACAGCCTTAAATCTTGTTTCAAATTTTTAAGCTTCACTCAAAAGGAGAAATTAAAATCAAAACTCTTGGTAGTTAGTTCATTTTCACCTGTTACTGGCAAAAATCAAGGAGTTTTAAGTGTTTGGGCATGGGTGTGAGAAGGTTTTCTTCAGTAGTGTAAATTGCAACAACCTCTTTGCAATAATCAAAATGTATACTGTTAGAATTTCACTTGTACAAAGTTTTTCCTGATATACATTCATTTGATCGCACAGATAATAAAAAGAAAACCAAGATACAGAAGAAGGTTTGTGGTACTTCTACCATATATTGGAAATAGTGATTACTTCTGGGTAGAGAAGTAGAGGACAAGGTAGAGAAAGATGGAGATAAGACTTTTTTTTTTTTTTAACATAAACTCATATTGTTAAATAATTGTCTTTAACTATAGCCTATATTAATTTAAAAAGAATTAGGTGGTAAATATAGTAAAATATTTTTAAAGTAAAATATGATAACCATGTTTGTCTTTTGAAGTGTAGTCTTCTACACTCTTAATATTACTTAAAGTACCTGCTTTTAATATCCCATTATAGAATATAATAAGGTTCATTTAACCAGCCATCAAATTGAAAGTATTTCAAATCATATAAGTAGTATAACATTAGGCCAAAATGTTACTATTATTATTCTTACTATTAAAGTATTACTACTATTCTGAAGAAGTATTTTGGTTTCCATAAGGTTTTATTTTCTAGGTTAGGTATATTCCAGTGCAGCTCCGAGAACTGTGGTATCTGTGTGACATTTTAGAAATAACACCATTGGGAGCTCCCTGGTAGTCCAGTGGTTAAGACTTGGTGCTTTCATTGCTGTGGGGCTGCGTTCACTTCCTGGTCGGGGAACTAAGATCCTGCAAACCAAGCAAGCAGTATGGCCAAAAAATAATAATAAAGTAGCAGCTTTATTGAGATGTAATTCACATACCATACAACTTGCTTATTTAAAATGGTCTTAAGCATAGTCACAGAGTTGTGTAGCCATCACCACAATTCATTTTCAAACATTTTAATAATCCCCCAAGGACCTTGTATAGTCACTTCCCATTCCTCTCAAGCTTGTTAGCCTTAGGCAACCACAATCTACAAGTGAAAGCAAACAACATGTGGTATTTGGTGACTGGTTTATTTTACTAGCATGTTTGCAAGGTTTGTCCACATTATAGTGCGTGCTTTACTGCTTTGATGGCTGAGTAATTTTCTGTTACATGGATATTCCACATTTTGCTTATTTATCAGTTGATGGACATTGGATTTGTTTCCAGTTTGGAATTATTGTGGCTAATGCTGCTGTGAACATTTGTGTACAAGTTTTTATGTGGGTATATACCTAGCAGTGGAGTTGCTGAATCATTTGGTAATAACTTTTAATTTCTTGAGAAACTGCCAATGTTTTCCAAAATTCCTGTACGTTCCCACTAGCAGTGTTTGAGGGTTCTGATTTCTCCATATCCTTGTCAGCACTTTTATTGTGTCTTTTTGATTATAACTGTCCTAGTGGGTGTGAAGTGGTGTTTCATTGTGACTTTGATTTACCTTTCCTGATGATTAAGGATATTGAGCATCTTTTCATTTGCTTATTGGTACAAACTTGTGTGCCTTTCCTAAAAATTATAAATATCTAATGTAGAATCATCTATCGTTGTTTTCTGTTCAGTGAATGTGTGTATAGATTTTGCCCCATAGAAATTCGTTTTAGGAGCCCATTTAGTCCTGTCAAATTGGACATTTTAGCCACTATGAGAAACATGATCTGATTGATTCTTATTGAGTCACTATAGTGATTCTTCTGATAATTTCTTTTGAAAGTCCATATATTATTTTTGTTGCAGTATTTCACTGGCCTTGAATGTGGACATAAGTTTTGTATGCAGTGCTGGAGTGAATATTTAACTACCAAAATAATGGAAGAAGGCATGGGACAGGTAAAGATGCCAATTTGTTCTTGAGATTTTGTTGAATTTCTTTTAAGTGTTTAGACTGTTACACAAATATAAACAGGTAAAGCATTCTGGGTTGTGAATTACATTTGGCTCTTTTTTCTAGGTTAAAACAACTAAAAGATAATTGAGATTTTTTTTTTTTCCTATTTACAATGTGATATTCCAGTTAAAAATCCAGTGCAGGTAATGTTTTCTTAGCAGGCATTAACATTTGTATTTATCCAGGCTAAACTTGTTGAGAATTTTTGTTGTGTATCTCTTGCCTTTGCCAGTTAAGTTTAATATTGAAAAACCAGTTGTTTGGGTTAGCAATTTTAGTTGCTTTATAGTGACAGATACTCACATACAGGTTTCTTTTAAAAGAAAGGAAATGATTAGGGTCCTATAAATGTTAAGGTATCCTCAGAACCTAGCAAATTCCTGGCAGTGGTAAACATTTAGTAAATATTTGTTGAATGAAGACGTAGTTTAAATTTCAATCTTTTCCAGACTATTTCGTGTCCTGCTCATGGTTGTGATATCTTAGTGGATGACAACACAGTTATGTAAGTACTTTTGATAGATTCTGCATGTTGAATATATATTAGTTGATTAAGCCAAATTAATTTTTGCTCAACACCACACTGGAGGTGAACATTTAAAGTCTGGAGAGACATTCTAACGTACATTCCTTTGTAGTACACAAGCCTGTTTGTAGCCTGGTTAAATGCCCAGTCAGTATTTTGTTAAGTTGGCAATGCGTGATAGCTAGATTTCAGCGAACTTTGCAGTTGGAGGATAGGTTATGTCAGTGTATCAGTTGATCTTCTGAGAAGCAGAGCCAGGACATAGTTAGAACGTGCTTTATTACGGATAGCATCTATGTAGGATAAATAGGAATAGGAGGAGTGGACAGACATGATACAGTTCTGACACCTGTTGAGAAAGAAGGAAGAAGAATTCAGTAGGAAGTGACTAAGACTGTGTGCAGCTGTGAGAGTCTCTGTCAGCCCTATCGGGAACCCCAGTGCATAGATTTCCCACACAGGATGCTTCAGGCAGCAGAAATGGCCAGGCCCCGGCACCAGTGTCACGCTTAGTCTCTCACTGGGAGCTAAGCAGGGCGGGTGTGGCCTCATCTGGAACACTGCTACGAATCTCAAAGGCACTGCAGCTGGAGGCTGTTGGCTAACTACTGGCCTTGTGAAAGGTTCCCTTTTGAAGGAGAGAAAGAAACTTGAAGAAAGAGGTATAATTAGCTCCTGTACATGGGATAAAATCCGGAGTCGCTTAATTCCTGAGTCAGTGCTGTTTTTATAACCTCAGGCAGCCTAATTGATTTTAGTCTAGGAAGATAAATAGACCGAGGGCCTGAATGATCCACAGACAAATTTTATAATTAGTCCTGGATAATTGCCCGTATAGAAAGGTATGTCTGCATTTAAGCACTGGGATTTGAGAGTAATAAGAGTGAAAGCAGCCATGGGTTTTAGTGAGCAAATTCTTAACCTAATGAAGCCATAAATTGACTTAACCAGCACAGTTTATAAAGCCACTGATTCCACTTTATTAATCCCAACCTACTTTGGTTTACTAAAATACCTTTACTCTTGTCAGCTTGTCTTTCAGTAAATCTTATTTCCATTAACCATGTATGGTCTTAAAGTACCACCATCCTTCCAGTTGTCTTTATCTTGTCCTCTGATACTTTTAATTCTTTGTATTCTTTCATCAGTACAGGTCACTGTATCTTTTCATTTCTTCCACAAACATTTACTGGGAGCCTGTTTTATTAGCACATAAACACAGAACAAATTAAGATACATTTCCTTTCCCCAAGAGGTTCCTAATAATAAATACATAGTTTACATTTGATGCATGCATGTTTGCCAAATCCTTTCAGTTGTGTCTGACTTTTTATGACCCTATGGACTGTACCCCTCCAGGCTCTTCTGTCCATAGGGTTTCCCAGGCAAGAATACTGGAATAGGTTGCCATCCCCTTCTCCAGGGGATCTTCCCAACCCGGGAATTGAACCCCTGTCTGTTGTGTCTCCTGCATTAGCAGGCAGGTTCTTTACCACCACTGCCTCCTGAGAAGCCCATTTTATGTGTAAATGTATGTATAAAGTACAGTTACAGGGAAACACATTACCTAAAGAATTAGGGCATCTTAGGGAGAGATACCAAGGATTAAAAATTTTGTGTGGAGAGTAATAGTCCATGAACTTCTCTTTTATGTATTCTGTCATGGCTAAAGCACAAAGTAGCAGATTACTAGAGATGAGGATGAAAAGAGTTTGACAGTTTGAGTTTTGTCATAAAAGGTTATTAGGACTGATGAGATTTGCATTTTCTCATCAAATGCAAAGGAGGATAGTGTAGAGTGGGGAGGCATTTGGGCAGTGAGATGTGGTTAGAAGATTATTGTTTATCATGCCTGGTTAAATAAATAAATGTAAATCAACATTAGATATTCTGACATTAATCATCTTTCTATGTTTGTTATTTGGCTGCACCTTAGTTGTGGCACGTGGGATCTTGGTTGCGTGATGTGGGATCTTTCGCTGTGGCACTTGGACTTGTGTGTGGCACAGGCTTAGTTGCTCCATGGCATGTGAGATCTTAGTTCCCTTACCAGGGATCGTCCCCTGTGTTGAAGGCTGATTCTTAACCGCTGGACCACCAGGGAAGCCCCTTAATTATTTTTTCATTTTTAAAAAAATATTTATTTAGTTATTTGGCTGTGCTGGGTCTTAGTTGCAGCACGTGGGGTCTAGTTCCCTAACCAGGGATCAAACCTATGTCACCTCCATTGGAAACACGGGGTCTTAGCCACTGGACCACTGGGGACGTCCCATTGGTTTTTAAATGATGTAAACTTCTCATAACATAACATTCACCTTTTTAACTGAAGTACGCAGTTCTGTGGCTTTTTGAATACTTATGTGATGTTGTGTAACCATCACCACTATCTAATTCCAAAACATTTTCATCAGCCCCAAAAGAAATCCCATATCCACTAAACAGTTACTCTTGACTCCCTCCTTTCCCTAGACTCTGACAACTACTCACCTTTGCTGTCTGCATGGATTTGCTTACTCTGGACATTTCATTTAAATGGAGTCATACAGTGTATGACCTTTTGTGAATGGCTTCCTTCACTTAACATAATGTGTTCAAAGTTCATTCATGTTGCAGCATGTATAAGGACATCATTCCTTTTTATGGCTAACTAATGTTCCATTATACGGATATTCCATATTTTATTTCTCCATGAGTTCTTGGACATTTGAGTTATTTTTGCTTTTTGTAGAAATCTTTGTTACTATTTGAATATTTGTGTGCAAGGTTTATATTGAACACCTGTTTTTAATTCTCTTGAATGTATATACCTTGGAGTGGAATTAATTGTTGAGTTATATGGTAATTTTGTGTTTGGCTTTTTGAGGAACAGCCTTGTGCACTAATTACTTTTATCCCTCAGTTTCAACATGTGCAAAATCTGAAGGTTTACTCATTTGAAAAGTACTTACTAAATACTTTCCACAGGCCAGGCAGTGTATTGGACATAAGAGATCCTTTCATGGAGCTTATTGTTTGGTTGAGAATAGGGAATTAGGGAGGCAGATATTAAAGAATGATTATATGATAGCTGGCTGATGAAAATTATGACACATTCTGTAAAGAAGTGTATAATTTGCCATGAAAACTGAAGGGGAGTGGTCTACATCTAGACTGGTATGAATTGTAGGAAGGGCCTCCTTGAGTGAGTAACAGTACATCTTAACTGAGTGAAATAATAATGATGGTGATGAATTCAGCTTCATCTAATATTTATTGAGTGCTTACTATTTGCCAGGCACTATGCTAGTCTCCCAGCTCTATTTCTGCTATCCATTTTATAGATTAGTAAACTGAAAAATGGGCTTCCCAGGTAGCTCAGGGGTAAGAGTCCACCTGTCAAGCAGGAGATTCGGATTCGATCCCTGGGTTGGGAAGATCCTCTGGAGAAGAAAATGGCAGCCCACTCCAGTATTCTTGCCTGGATAATCCCATGGTCAGAGGAGCCTGGCAGGCTATAGTCCATGGGGTATCAAAGGGTTGGACATGACTTAGCGACTAAAATAACAACAAAATTGAAGAGTGGAAGTCAAAGGACATATCCTCACTTCGTAAGTTGAGAAGCCAGTATTCTAACGTAGGCTGTCCCACTTCAGAGCCCCACTAGGATAATCTTTTGTTTGCTTTCCAAGGGAGGTAGCCCCAAGCAGAAGCCTTTGAGGAAGGGTGTGCTGTGCTTCAGTTCAGTTCAGTTCAGTTTCTCAGTCGTGTCCGACTCTTTGCGACCCTGTGAATCACAGCATGCCAGGCCTCCCTGTCCATCACCAACTCCCGGAGTTCAAACTCATGTCCATCGAGTCGGTGATGCCATCCAGCCATCTCATCCTCTGTCGTCCCCTTCTCCTCCTGCCCGCAATCCCTCCCAGCATCAGAGTCTTTTCCAATGAGTCAACTCTTTGCATGAGGTGGTCAAAGTACTGGAGTTTCAGCTTCAGCATCAGTCCTTCCAATGAACACCCAGGACTGATCTCCTTTAGGATGGACTGGTTGGATCTCCTTGCAGTCCAAGGGACTCTCAAGAGTCTTCTCGAACACCACAGTTCAAAGGTATCAATTCT
>NW_011495077.1:4132835-4164894 GCF_000754665.1 Bison bison bison | reverse complement strand
GGTATCAATTCTTTGGCACTCAGCTTTCTTCACAGTCCAACTCTTACATCCATACATGACCACTGGAAAAACCATAGCCTTGATTAGACGGACCTTTGTTGGCAAAGTAATGTCTCTGCTTTTGAATATGCTATCTAGGTTGGTCATAACTTTCCTTTCAAGGAGTAAGCGTCTTTTAATTTCATGGCTGCAGTCACCATATACAGTGATTTTGGAGCCCCCAAAAATAAAGTCTGATACTGTTTCTACTGTTTTCCCATCTATTTGCCATGAAGTGTTGGGACCAGATGCCATGATCTTCGTTTTCTGAATTTTGAGTTTTGAGCCAACTTTTTCACTCTCCTCTTTCACTTTCATCAAGAGGCTTTTTAGTTCCTCTTCACTTTCTGCCATAAGGGTGGTGTCATCTGCATATCTGAGGTTATTGATATTTCTCCCAGCAATCTTGATTCCAGCTTGTGCTTCTTCCAGCCCAGCGTTTCTCATGATGTACTCTGCATATAAGTTAAATAAGCAGGGTGACAATATACAGCCTTGACGTACTCCTTTTCCTATTTGGAACCAGTCTGTGTTCCATGTCCTGTTCTAACTGTTGCTTCCTGACCTGCATACAGATTTCTCAAGAGGCAGATCAGATGGTCTGGTATTCCCATCTCGTGAAGAATTTTCCACAGTTTATTGTAATCCACACAGTCAAAGGGTTTGGCATAGTCAATAAAGCAGAAATAAATGTTTTTCTGGGACTCTCTTGCTTATTCCATGATCCAGCGGATGTTGGCAATTTGATCTCTGGTTCCTCTGCCTTTTCTAAAACCGGCTTGAACATCTGGACGTTCACGGTTCACGTATTGCTGAAGCCTGGCTTGGAGAATTTTGAGCATTACTTTACTAGCGTGTGAGATGAGTGCAATTGTGCGGTAGTTTGAGCATTCTTTGGCATTGCCTTTCTTTGGGATTGGAATGAAAACTGACCTTTTCCAGTCCTGTGGCCACTGCTGAGTTTTCCAAATTTGCTGGCATATGAGTGCAGCACTTTCACAGCATCATCTTTCAGGATTTGAAAGAGCTCAACTGGAATTCCATCACCTCCACTAGCTTTGTTCGTAGTGATGCTTTCTAAGGCCCACTTGACTTCACATTCCAGGTTGTCTGGCTCTAGGTGAGTGATCATACCATCATGATTATTGGTCGTGAAGATCTTTTTTGTACAGTTCTTCTGTGTATTCTTGCCACCTCTTCTTAATATCTTCTGCTTCTGTTAGGTCCATACCATTTCTGTCCTTTATCAAGCCCATCTTTGCATGAAATATTCCCTTGGTATCTCTGATTTTCTTGAAGAGATCTCTAGTCTTTCCCATTCTGTTGTTTTCCTCTACTTCTTTGCATTGATTGCTGAGGAAGGCTTTCTTATCTCTCCTTGCTATTCTTTGAAACTCTGCATTCAGATGCTCATATCTTTCCCTTTCTCCTTTGCTTTTTGCTTCTCTTCTTTTAACAGCTATTTGTAAGACCTCCCCAGACAGCCATTTTGCTTTTTTGCATTTCTTTTCCATGGGGATGGTCTTGATCCCTGTCTCCTGTACAATGTCATGAACCTCCGCCCAAAGTTCATCAGGCACTCTATCGGATCTAGTCCCTTAAATCTATTTCTCACTTCCACTGTATAATCATAAGGGATTTGATTTGGGTCATACCTGAATGGTCTAGTGGTTTTCTCCACTTTCTTCAATTTAAGTCTGAATTTGGCAATAAGGAGCTCATGATCTGAGCCACAGTGAGCTCCCAGTCTTGTTTTTGCTGACTGTATAGAGCTTCTCCATCTTTGGCTGCAAAGAATATAATCAACCTGATTTCGGTGTTGACCATCTGGTGATGTCCAGGTGTAGAGTCTTCTCGTGTGTTGTTGGAAGAGGGTGTTTATTATGACCAGTGTGTTCTCTTGGCAAAACTCTATTAGCCTTTGCCTTGCTTCATTCCGTATTCCAATTTGCCTGTTACTCCAGGTGTTTCTTGACTTCCTGCTTTTGCATTCCAGTCCCCTATAATGAAAAGGACATCTTTTTTGGATGTTAGTTCTAAAAGGTCTTGTCGGTCTTCATAGAACCGTTCAATTTCAGCTTCAGCGTTACTGGTTGGGGCATAGGCTTGGATTACCGTGATATTGAATGGTTTGCCTTGGATACAAAGAGAGATCAATCTTTCGTTTTTGAGACTGTATCCAAGTACTACATTTCGGACTCTTTTGCTGACCATGATGGCTACTCCATTTCTTCTAAGGGATTCCTGCCCACAGTAATAGATATAATGGTCATCTGAGTTAAATTCACCCATTCCAGTCCATTTTAGTTCACCGATTCCTAGAATGTCAACGTTCACTCTTGCCATCTCCTTTTGACCACTTCCCATTTACCTTGATTCATGGACCTGACATTCCAGGTTCCTATGCAATATTGCTCTTTACAGCATCAGACCTTGCTTCTCTCACCAGTCACATCCACAGCTGTGTATTGTTTTTGCTTTGGCTCCATCCCTTCATTCTTTCTGGAGTTATTTCTCCACTGATCTCCAGTAGCATATTGGGCACCTGCCGACCTGGGGAGTTCCCCTTTCAGTATCCTATCATTTTGCCTTTTCATACTGTTCATGGGGTTCTCAAGGCAAGAATGCTGAAGTGGCTTGCCATTCCCTTCTCCAGTGGACCACATTCTGTCAGACCGCTCCGCCATGACCCGCCCGTCTTGGGTGGCTCTTCACCGCATGGCTTAGTTTCATTGAGTTAGACAAAAAGCTGTGGTCTGTGTGATCAGATTGGCTAGTTTTCTGTTATTATTCTTTCGGTGTGTCTGCCCTCTGATCCCCTCTCGCAACACCTGCTGTCTTACTTGGGTTTCTCTTACCTTGGACGTGGGGTATCTCTTCACAGCTGCTCCAGCAAAGCGCAGCCACTGCTCCTTACCTTGGACGAGGGGTCTCTCCTCACGGCTGCCCCTCCTGACCGTGGACATGGAGTAGCTCCTCTCGGCCCTCCTGTGCCTGCGCAGCCGCCGCTCCTTGGACATGGGGTTGCTCTTCTCTGACGCCTCCCCTGACCTCCGGTGTGCTGTGCTTAGTTGTTGCTATGTCTGTCTCTTTGCAACCCCCTGGACTGTAGCCAGCCAGGCTCCTCTGTCCATGGGGATTCTCCAGACAAGAATACTGAAGTGGGTTGCCATGGCCTTCTCCATGGGATCTTCCCAACCCAGGGATCAAACTGAGGTCTCTTGCATTGCAGGCAGTTTCTTTACTGTCTCAGTCACCAGGGAGGCCCTGAGGAAGGGTGGTGCTTACTATTTGGAAAGAATACAGATGCGAGAGGAGTACACTGAGGAGTGCACAGGACTGGGTGGGGATCTTTTGTAAGGGCAGTGTGATAAGAGAAGTGAGTGGTATAAGAAACTCAAGATGATATTGGACTTTACATTTTTTTGGTACTGTTCTTAATAGCTTCTTTGGTGGTTACTTTCTTTGCTTTAATACCGTTTTCCTATAATACCCACAGGCATGTTTAACTAGTGAAAATTAAACTTGAAGGTTCTTCACTTTCATGAGTTCCTGTGAGTTTAAGAAATTCTTGTGACTTACAGTATTCTAGGTGAATAAGGAATGCCAGATTGCAATTAGTAAGCATTTCTAATAAATTACCAGAAGATTTCAGAAGAAGAAGGCTATCAGAATTATATGTGGCAAAACCTATATCCATCTCTGAACATTCCTGTCAAGATTGTTTTATTTCACACACTGATTTTAGGGGAGGAGATCTTAGGAAAGGTGGCCAAGAATTGCTGTCTTAAGGCAAGATATGAGAGTCAGAAGACTCTGAAAGGGGCCCAAATTTGGCGATAGTTGGTAAGTCATTAGACTACAACACAAATACCAGTTGGGTAAAAATGGAATATTTAGAGTATAAGAACCAGGGGGAAACATCTACCAAAATAAAATTATAGAAACTTTGAGATTATTGTTTTGATTCCTAGAGTTATATATGTTGACAGTTTGTATATATATTTTAGTACTTTCAATTTAAGGCAGTTTCATACCAGAGCATTGAAATTTTATTTTATGAATGTGGAAAATACCCTTAGCTGAAAACCTCCTAATAAACTATTTTTATTCTCACTTTCAGGCGCCTGATCACAGATTCAAAAGTTAAATTAAAGTATCAGCATTTAATAACAAATAGCTTTGTAGAGGTAAGTGATTCTCATAAGTTTTCATTCTTTAAATAAAAGAAATTCTGCTTATTAATAGAAGTACTCAGTTTGTCTTACATAAGAAACACCTTTATGATAACTTCAGTTACTATCTTTTTATGAAGCATACCAAAATACCTTTATTCTCAAAAGAATCTGACAAATCAATAAATAGATGTCTTTTCATAGGTCTTAAGCTTTGATAAAATTATTTTTATAGTCTTTATCCTTAGCGGAGAACTGTAACTGACTCTTAGTGATGTCATGTTTCATCACGTTTGATACATTAGCCCTGCTATATCTCTACTTGTTTTACCTTCCTTGCATTACGAGTAAACTTGGTTAAAAATGAATTGTTTAGTGGTTTTTGTATGTTGTATCAAGTATGGCTTAACAGAAAAGAAATTGTCAAAGCACGGCGAGTCTGCTTTTTGTAAATAAAGGTTTATTTGAACACGCCCATGTGGTCTGTGACTGCTTTTGTGCTGCAGTGGCAGAGTTGAGTAGTTGCTAAAGAATGGCCCATGAAGCCAAATATATCTACTATCGGACTCCATTTGAAAGAAGTTTGCCAGCCCCTGTGTAAGAGCATGAGTGTAACTTGGTATTTCACTTCTAGAAAGTAATATTAATTTTTATTAGCAGTTAAACTGAAGGTCTTCTAGAAATAGCAGTTGTAAAGAATTACACATTTTTAAAAATGGTCAATAAACTTGAATTCTCATGGAGTGTTCCTTGAGCAATGTTTTGTCCCATAATAAAAATATATCAAAAGTTACATTTCTTTTGAAGAACTAAAATGCAACCATTGCTGTGGCTTAGGAACTGGTTTTTGTTTTTAGAAGAACTTTTTATGGCCAAAGAGAGGAATTCCATGTGTATTCTTTAGCTTGTTTCATATAGCATATGAACTCCTTCCCTGAATAGAAGCATTACCTTATTTTTTTGCATCTTATAAAATTGCCCTGAAATAGAACCATACACAAATTGATGTGTGTTAATGATCACATAATGGTGATTATTTATTTTAAAGTTTCCCAGTGGGATTTTGAAGATAGAACAAGAGATAGTTTATAATTCCAGGTATTCAAGTGATCTATAATCTTAGAAAAACAGTACATCCAGAAGCATTGCTGTAAAAGACTATTGATAGCAGGGTTTTAAATGCTTGTGACACCATCCACACTTTATGATAGTGAGGAAGTAGTATACATAATTGCATGGTGTGCTGGGAAATCTTGCATCATGATTTAATTTGCTGTCATTTTTTAATTTTCTAACTTGTATTTCAGTGCAATCGACTGTTAAAGTGGTGTCCTGCCCCAGACTGCCACCACGTTGTTAAAGTTCAGTATCCTGATGCTAAACCTGTTCGCTGCAAATGTGGGCGCCAGTTTTGGTAAGCAGGTGATTTCCTGAATTGGAGTAGTACACATAGCTTTTCTATTTATTTTTGGTAGTGAAATAGAAAATTTTCTTTACCTCAGGTAGGTTGGTAACTGATTTTAAATAGCATATATTTCTTTAAAATAAAACTTAGCTTAAAAAGTCTCATATCTTAAGATAATTTTCCTCTTTCTATGTTGCTGTAAGTTTTGGATTTATTTTCTTATGGGAAAAAAAAGTGCAGTTATAATCACTTTTCCTTGTATCCTCCATTGGCACATGTATAGGAGCAAACCTAAAGATCTGGGACAAGAACTTAGTTCTCATTTCTGATTAACAGCTTATTTTGTCACATTGTTTTTTGTTTCCTTATGGCTCATGATTTGTATTCAGATTATCTCTTAGGAAATACAGAGTTAGGAGTTTTTAATTTCCTTTGTTCTGATGAGTTTAATCTTGGTCCTAAAAATATGTAGATAAATTTGGAAAGCTAAAACTTGGTTGATTAGATGTTGATTAAATCTTTTAGTTGTTGATTAAATCTTTTTTAACTAAGAGTTTTCTCTGGGGCTTCTGGCCCCAGCTTTCTTGGTAACCTGGATTCTTGAAGTACCATAGCCTTTGAATTCTAGGTTCAACTTAGCAGGGAATTTCCATTACCACACATTAGAGACCATTCCTTTATGGATCTTTTAGAAATGAGAAGCTGTTAAAGCCAAGGGGCTCTATAGGTAGCAAATACACATTTTATTGGTTTTCCATATCATTCTTTTTTTGTTGTTTGTTTCTGTTTTGGTCATGGGTACGCATTTTGTGGGATCGTAGTTCCCTGACCAGGGTTTGAACCCAGGCCCTTGGCAGTGAGAGGATGGAGTCCTAACCACTAGCCCTCTAGGGAAATTGCTCTGTATCATTCTTTTTTTCCTCCAAACAGCAATAGATTTAGTCTTAGCATCATTAATACTAAATATTTCCCAAAAGAATAGGTAAAACTCACAGAGATTAAGTTTGTGTAAAGTACATGCTATTTTGGTAAAGGTTATACATTATCATTTCAGAATTTACTCTGTAGACATAGTGTGGAGTCTAATTCCTTCCCTGCTTTCAAATATATTTTGTGTATGAAGTATTTCAAATACAGATTTAGTATAGAGAATAACAGCAATACTTAAACACTTATAAAGTTACAACCGACCTTAATGAAAATCAGTTTGTTTTTGTCAAGAAATAAAACATGAAAGATATATTTGAAGCTTCTTGATGTTCCTTTCTCTATTCCATTCCCCGTCTTCTAGAACTAACCATTATCGTGGCTTCATTTAAACTGAGAGCACTTTATTCTTCTAATTTGCAAAGGATTTTGGGCATTCCCAAAGTACTTGATTAATTAATCAGCCATTCCACGCTTATGTTTTTCACAAGCATTTGTTTTTATTCTTAGTAGTAGTGTTAGTCACTCAGTTGTGTCTGATTCTTTGCGACCCCATGTACTTTAGCCTGCCATGCTCCTCTGTCTATGGGATTTTAAGGCAAGAATGCTGGAGGGGGTTGCCATTTCCTTCTCCAGGGGATCTTGCTGATTCAGGGATAGAACCAGGGTCTCCAGCATTGCAGGCAGACTTTACCATCTGAGCCACGAGGGAGTGTTTATTCTTAATTTATACTTTTTAAACCATGCTCCTAGAAAGCAGAAAGGAATTAGCAGTTAATGTAGCAGAATATGTAGTCATCATCTTTTGTTTTATACCTTGTTTGGTACACTTTACTAGGCTGAGGTTCATTTGTTTGGATCTTGCAAAAATATGTGACCTGTTTGTTTCCCACATATTGCTTACTGTGCATTAGTACTAAAGTATAGAATTACCATACGAAGTCAGACTAACTCTTCATTTGGAATGTTAAATATTTAATATATACCTATGAAGCATTCTTTATGGGGAACCCCACCAGGGCTTCCCTGGTGGCTTAGAGGTTAAAGCATCTGCCTCCAATGCGGGAGACCCGGGTTCGATCCCTGGGTCGGGAATATCCCTGGAGAAGGAAATGGTAACCCACTCCAGTATTCTTGCCTGGAGAATCCCTGGACGGAGAAGCCTGGTAGGCTACAGTCCACAGGGTCGCAGAGTCAGACGCGACTGAGCGACTTCACTTTCACTTTCTATGAAGCATTGTAAGTTCAGATTATTGAACATGATTTCATTTTAGTTCAGTTAGACAGTGGTTGCAGCAAGGAATTACACATATTAAAAACTATCAGAAAATACAACTCTAAACTGATTGTACTGTCTTAACAGTTTGGTCTGGAGAAGGGCATGGTAACCCACTCCAGTATTCTAGCCTGAAGAATCCCCATGGACAGAGGAGCCTGGTGGGCTACAGTCCACGGGGTCGCAAAGAGTCGGACACGACTAAGTGACTAAGCACACAGCATACAACAGTTTGGTAGCTATTTAGACAGTCATTTATTCTGTAATTGTCATGATAAAATGTCTTCATCCTTCAGGTCATTTCTTCATTTCACACACACACACTCAGTGTGTGCTGGCCCTAGTACTACAGGCTAAGTAAATTACTTCAGAGTAAAATAGACATGGTTCCTTTCCTTGTATTTGCCAGTCACTAGAAACTGGTGAAAGTACTGAGGTTCTGTAAAGCGTGACGTTGTTTGTTTGTTTACTCACAGTAGGTAGGACTTAATTCTTTTAACTCTTGTGTCACTTAACAGCTTTAACTGTGGAGAAAATTGGCATGACCCTGTTAAATGTAAGGTGAGTTTGCCTGGCATTTTCATTTTTAAATAAGGTAGTAGAGTACTTCTAAGACTTGATGACTTTAAGTCACAGCCCACATTTTGTTATTTATTCATTAGTAGTTGGAACATGGTATTTTGTCCTTTTTATTTCAGGTGATTTTTGCAAATATTCAGGGAACATTGCTTAGGAATAAAGTTATCTCCTGATTATGAGGATAATGAGGGTTAAGGTCCTTCCCTTGGAAAGCTGTATAATTAGCTAAGGGGAAGGACACACCTTGCAGCTGGGCTGCTTGTTGAATTCTAGGTTCCTCACTTCCCTGCAGCTAGAGAAAGTCCTCCTTTGGTTGATTTTTTCTTTTTTTTTAATGTACCTGGACTGTAAATGAGAATCACAGGATTTCTTGGTTTAAAAAGAAGTAAATCCAGTGACAATCCTATCCTTTGGCTTTTACATTTAAGCTTGACTATATTATGTTGATGTAATTTGCTATCCTTAAGTCTTCTGTTGTGCTCTAACAGTTCTTGTTTTCAAACAGTGGTTGAAGAAGTGGATTAAAAAGTGTGATGATGACAGTGAAACCTCTAATTGGATTGCAGCCAACACAAAGGTTGGTATCTTCCTTCAGTAAACCCTTGGTATTGAAACTGATAAGAACAGGTGTATCAACTTCAGAAGCAGTAAGTTTACATACTAAAGGGCCTTGTTTTCCCTTTCATTTGATTAGTTTGCTTTTTGTTTTCAGAATGATTGCCTATTAATAATTTTCCTTTGTTTTACTGTTTGAGTTTGTTTTATTGAGTACTCTACTGTAGTATGTGTAGTACTCTGCTTTAGTTTTCTTCCATCAGAAAAGTAGTGGTTGCTTAATCAGTTTTCTACCCTGGGGTTTGATAATATCTTTTCATGTAAATTCTTGGCTGCCTTCTAGTATACCAATAATAGAGTTTACTGCATCTAGCCTTTTTTTTTTTTAACTAGGCTATATTTCTGCCCCTTAAAATCTCCAGGGTTTAACTTTTAAGGAGTTATTCTTTAGGGCAATATTGAGTCAGAGTAAATGAGTAATTTAATTATGTAATTGAACTGGGCTTAACAAATTTAACGTTTTTAACATGTTGAACTTCCAAAATATAATTTACTAAAAGACTTGATTCCTGAGAAATGGAAGCTTAAGGATAACACGAATATCCTTGGTTTTGGGGGGTTTATTTATTGAATTCATTGGTCGTGATACTAGTTTCAAAGTTCAGTATCTTTATGACATAAACCACATCTTAAACCCTAGAGGAATGTCTTACAAATGCAAATAAACTTGAACACCCTTCTTTTCTATCCCTAAGTGGTAAGCATTTGTATCCAAACTGTGTACCCAGCCAATTTTTTGTAGGAAATTGTATAAACATCCAATCTTATGTCCTGTCTGAATAGGAAGTGGCTTTGAGTGGTGACTAATAGTGTTATTCATGGGCTGTTTATTTTTATTGTTGTCTTTCACATATGATGATGATGCTTTGAAGAATATTGAGTTGTTTGACCAGAGTTAGTTATAACTTTGCGGTCTTCCATCACTCAATTATGGGATAATGATAAGAATAAGGATTGCTTAAATGACAGCCAGCACGTGATTCTATAACACTGATACCTGGCTCTACCCTAAAAGATTAAAACATGTTTACATTTCTGTCTCCCAGAAAGCATTGGCAATAAAACAGTCCTGTTGCATAAAAGAAATACCCACATCTTTGGGGAATGTAGTTTTGAAATTAGCATTTCTATGTCTCTGAAACCAGCATGATAAACATACCTTATGGCACTTAAGAAAACCTTACTATAATATCAGAAAGTGGTTGCTTTTTTATTAAAAAAATTTTTTTTCTGTTATTTAAGCATTCTTCTTCAAAAATTGAAGATTTCTCCACCAGAAATGTTCATTAAAGTCCTAGATCCTTAAATATGCTGTCAGATTAGTATTTAGAATAGAGCAGTTGTATTTTCCCTAAGTAGTTTGATTATAAACTACCCTCTCCTGCATCTGGAAAAATCCCTACATACTCTAAATCTCCAAGATATTTAAAATAGGGAGTATAGGTTTGAATATGCTTGACTTTGTTTAGAGGGTAGATTATTAAGTAAGAATGACAATTTGTAATAATAGATTTATCAGTTGGAAGTTTTGAGATGAAACTGAGGGTTTTTCCCTCTGGAGACATTTCAGAAGCTTATTTTTGTTACTAGCACCTTAGATTTGCAGGTTGTTGTTATATTAAGAAATCAATACTGTTTAGTTAATTATAGCCAAGAAATATAGAATGAAACATATTTTAGGCCTGAAATTTGCTTCTTTGGGAAGATGACAGTATTTTTTATGTGAGTAACTTCAAAAATCTGATGGTATTGACCTCTTTTGAAATACTATAGTTTGTGGACAGTAAAATCTGTTCACTTTAGCTGAATTGTACAAATATTATGTTGGGTGATACTTTCCTCCCTTTATGGGAGTAATAGACATCAACACAAAAACATACAGCAAAAATCCAAGCTTTACATCTTATTCATAGTTTTATTAAAAATAATGAGTAAGTTTCATTCTCTAAATTTTTCAAGAGGAAGAACATTAGATGTGCCCACAAGGGTAGTAACTTTGGCTCATTAGCAACCAAGAAAATGATACAGACTTGAGCAAGGGGATGTAATCTCTGCAGCACTGTTGTCAAGGAACCACAATGAAAAGATTTTAACAAGGGTATTTGGCAGAAGAAAGTTGGGAAATTCAGTAGCCACAAAAAGAATGATCAGTTTTACTTGCCTGACTCTTAAGGCCAAATTGCTTGGGTTTGAATCCTAACTATCGTTTGCTACTTGTATAGCCTTGGATTCGTTTCTTTAAAATTTTCTCTTAGTTTATTCATCTGATGAATGGAAATCGGAGTAAGACCACTATAAGGATTATGAGTTAATGCATATAGAACACTGAGAACAATGTATGGGATACAGGAAGTATTCAATAATTATTTCCAGATAGCACTGGAACAGTATGTTTACAGGAACAAAATGTTTAGCCTCTCATAAAACTATTATTACTGTGTGTATGGTTAAAAGTACTTAAAATGTTTTTGTCCCCCAACCCCACTAAAACAAATCCTTAAATTGTCATGCATCTTAAAAACCCGTAATAATAACTCATTTTCAATAGTACTTAAGTGTTTGACACTGTTCTAAGTGCTTTACATGTATCAATCACAATAAATCACAGAATCAATTTAAAAATAAACCAAATCTAGAGCTGGCTTCTCCTCAGTGTAGCATTGACACCAACTTTATAGTTTCTCTTCATAGGAATGTCCCAAATGCCATGTCACAATTGAGAAGGATGGCGGTTGTAATCACATGGTCTGTCGTAACCAGAACTGTAAAGCAGAGTTTTGCTGGGTGTGTCTTGGCCCTTGGGAACCACATGGATCTGCCTGGTAGGTTGGGGAAACGAAGGGAAGAACATGTTCACATAACTGTGTGATGTATCTGCCGCATATTATGAATAAGGTTTCTGCCTCATGAAAATCACCCTCTAACTTGGGACTAGATAAATGAATACAGGGTGTGATCAGTATTAGAAGTGTATGCAAGATATCCAAAGAGAGAGTTTAATAAGATTTATTTCACAGATCAGGTAACAACTGAGTTGAACTTTAAGAAAGACTAAGAGTTCCATTTGTTCAAAAAGTGGTAGGAAAAACATTCAGGGCAAAAGGAGTAGCATGAACAAAGGTAGAAGAATGTGATAGTACATGACTTACTCAGCGTTGTCTAATATGTCTCTCTAGACAATAAAGACACTTGGCAGAACCCAATCCACAGTTGTGTTTTAGTTATCCTGCATGCCATTAGACAAAAAAATCTGTCCAAACTTTAAGAACTGGAAAATTACCCAGTGCAGTCCAGAGTTTTAGCATTCATTGAAACATAAGAACAGGCCTGCATTTCTTTTTGGCAAAAATCACCTGGAATTGGTTGGTTGCTTTTTAGATGGAGCCTTTACTGCAGTTTAATGTTTTCCCTAAGACCAAAGCTTATTGGCATTTGCATGTCTTACGATGGCACATTTGGTAGTGATACATACCTTTGTTCCCTGCATGTTTCTTATCATGCATGCAGGGAAAATGCAAATTAGATTAAAGATATCTTGTTGCATTTTTCTCAAAACAAGAAAAATGGGAGCTAGCGCATCTCCTGGTAAATGTGGAAATATTTCTGGGTGTTACAATAATGCAGATTGCCGTTTTGACTAGTTTATGTTATTTGCATTTGTCTCCTGTTGGTGTTTGAGTTTGTGGCCCCTCATAAATTGTGGGGAATAGGAAAAGAGAAAGTAGACTGGGACCTGAAGTAGTTTGGACAATTATCAGAAGTATTTTTACTGAGAGTAACAACGTTATGTCTGTAGTTTAGATGACATGCTCTGTATTAGGTGTTTTCCATACTTTATCTGGACATTGTGGCTGCTTTGTAGAGAGTGGGTGGGAGGGGAAAAATTGCAAGCTCAAGACAAGATGAGGAGAATCTGAACTTAAGACAATGGCAAACATTCCCTTTTAGTTTCTTTGGAATTTTCATTTATTTCATTAATTAGAGGAATAGAGCAATTGTCTTGAATTGATTCTAAACTAGTTTAGGTAAAAACTAATTGGTTAGGTGAAAAAAAAAAAGTGATTTTACTACTGTCAGAGCCAAGGAAAGATATTTGGGGTTTAGGAATGCAAACTGAAGATTAGAGTGTTCCCAGAAACTAAATTCATATGAGTGTATATATACAAGTTTAGTGAAGAAGAGAGGGAATGGGGACAAGTATTAAAGAGACTTTTGTGTGTATGTAAGGAAGTCTCTGATCACAACTCAAATTTTAAATGAACTGGATTGAAAAATGAAAGGGATACAAAACAAATGATGACTACGGAAGAATGAAGAATGGCTGGGTCCGGGGGTTATCAGAAATGTTGCCTGTATCTTGCCTTTTCCCGTGGCTAATATTGCAGATGAATCCTTGCTGTGCTTTCTTGTTTAAATCTGAAAATATCTTAGAATCTTCAAAATAACATTCCAGATAGCACTGTCAGTAATCTCAGTTGGAAATATAGATGAGCCCTCCTTGCTTTCTTGGCCTTAAAATTCTTAATGTTGACAGAGTAAAGCCCAGAGTGAGTTGAGGCTTAAAAATATCTAACAAATATCAAAAGGAAAGTTTTTGAGGATATATCAGTTAGGAAGAAAATGTGTTAATCGTTGACCAGTAGATAGCGAGAAGAGGCATCTTTAGGCTTATTTGTGAGTAGAATAATTATTGGTAAGAGAGGATTATTAATCCATCTGGGGGACTGGTAATGTCTCTTGACTCAGGTGAATTGTGGTCTGGGTTACTTTAAAAACTTTGAGATGAAATCAGTGATCACTGTTGGTTGTTTCTGAGTACTGTGGAAAATAGAAAGGAACCTAAGATTGGGAGCAGACAGTGTAATTCAAATTTTCAGAATTTCTCATTCCACAAATTGCATATGAACCATAGTTTGTTAGTTTGTTTAGTTTTTCTCTTATGTGAAATTCCAGAATCAAATGGTATTGTTAGGATGATGAATTATGGAATGTTTGGTAGACTTCAGCAAGGTATTTCATTGTGGACAGAGGTTTGTAGCCTAGGCTGTGAACTACAGATGGAGATGTTTGGGAGTACAGGTAATAGATTTGTGTCTTCCTAGTGGAATGCTTTAAGGTTTGCTGAAAGGCTTTGTCCACATCTTTTTTATTCACATAAACTATATACTGCTTTTCTGTTCAATTGTATTGATGATTTTCTTGAATTAATATAAAAAATTTTGTATACAATATTTTGGGGTTATATCAAAGAGAGATATTGAATATATAAACCATTTTAATCTTAAAGAATTTGACAGGCTGGAATAATAAATTCAGTTTAATGAGATTTATATTAAATTCAAAATTCTTCTAAAAAGGTCATCATTAGAAAGATTCTGAAGATATGTATTCACTAGTTAAGAGCATGGGTCTCAGTTGGCAGAAGGGCATCAGATTAATTTCCACCTCTGAAACTCTTCTTTTGTGATCTTAATATGTTGCTTATCTTCTCAAAATCGGATTCTTCATATGCTCAGTGAGGATAATGATACATATTTCATAAGGTAATTGAGGGGATTAAATGTGATAGTATAGTTAAAATCCTTAGTAAGTGGATGGAATATAGTGTATGTCAGTTGTTCTCAAAATGTAGGCTCCCATAAAATAAAACAGGTAATCAGGAAGGAGAAGTGCCTGTCTTACACATCTCCACTGTGAGCTGACTTCTCTGGGCAGATTTCCCCTTGCTCCTCATTTTGTATATTGAGTTTTCAGGGATTCTCATAAACTGTTCAGAGCATATAAAGCATATAGCACAGCACTTGTCACATAACAGTCTGTCAACAGTTGGTTCTTTTTGGTGTATACAAGTGAGGATAACAAGGTGAGTAATCTGGAAAAATTGAAAATATTTGGCTAAATAACAGACTGTGTAGGAGATGAGATAGTCTCTTTCTTCAAAATATGAATTAGAAGTTCAAACTACAGTTGGTAAATGAAAAAATAACAATGTTTTCCAATGATTATCAGTAAACTTAATGAGTGGACTGCCTCAGGGGGTGGGAAACTGCTTTTTACTAATAGAGAACAGACATACTCTTGGAAAGGATTCAAACACCTAGGGGCTTTTTTTTTTCTTCACCTC
This sequence comes from Bison bison bison, assembly GCF_000754665.1. Taxonomy (NCBI): domain Eukaryota; kingdom Metazoa; phylum Chordata; class Mammalia; order Artiodactyla; family Bovidae; genus Bison; species Bison bison. The sequence continues at coordinate 4,149,754 of NW_011495077.1, read as the reverse complement.
ATTTTATCTTTGTAAAGGAGAATATTGGCTCTATATAATTGCTAAATCCAGGCTAAAATTCTGTGATTTGTTCCCTTTTCATTGATTTATGGCTTTATGGAATCCTCTTTACTTACTTCAGGTACAACTGTAACCGCTATAATGAGGATGATGCAAAGGCAGCAAGAGACGCACAGGAGGTAAGTACATTTATTTTCAGGTAACGGTTGAACAGGAGTGTGCATTATCTGTTGATTAGGGAATAATTTAGCAAAAGAGTTCCAATTCTGAAAGATTTGTTAAAGGATATTCCAATAAATACTGTATATCTGTATACATGTAGAAAGGGAATCTTATGCAAAATACATATTAGGAGTATTCCTATTTATAGATTTGTTTGCATTAAAAAAAAAAAAAAAAACCAGTCTAGTAATATAGCATACCTCTAGGTATCAGTAGTCTTCCATAGCAAGGTGTTCCCTGCCCAGCAAAGAGTCTAAAGGACAGTATTTGTTAAATGGCACTGCTGCTATTTATATCCAGCCTCACTTCTTTTTAATTAATTACTTCATTGTTCAAGAAGCTCTAATGATTTTAGGTAACTTGGAATGAACTGTCTCAGGAGGTAGGGATTTCCCTATTACTGAATAAGGAAATAACCCACTTTTATAGAAGAAGAGATTCAAACCCTTGGTGTGGATTAGATTCAGTAACACTTTGAGTTCCTTTCAGGCTAGTAATTCTGCCTTAATAGTAGAATTCTAGAATTTAGTCATCCCTTACATTCATACATTCTGTATTGAAAGTCCCCATTTCTCTTCCCAGAATCTTTTAAAAAGACTTGTCTTGCCAAGATGCAAGCCAGAACACGACCTGTTTGTTATTATTTCACTTTTCAAAGGCTCCTTTAAAATTTATTTAAATTACTGTAAATACAAAAGAATATATTTACATAACCTAGGCTGTCATATTTCAGATGTTTACAATATTTGTGATCGTTTTAAAGGGGGAAAAAACCCACAGGTTATAATGTTGGTTTACATTATATTCATTATAATATTACTATATTAACTGTGTTTAAAGTAAAACCAGCTGGACTATTTTAAGCAGCTATACAACCAAACGAAAAAACCCACAACCAGTGAAACTCAAAAAAACTAATTATACAAATAAGTTATTTGTTGAAATTGAATTACTGTTGATAGACTAAGACCCAGAATTTTTGAATTTAGTATTATTATACTACTATAAGTACCACGTGATAATTTGTTCTCCCATCAGTTTTCTATATATCAACTATTGCCTTTTCATCCCTACAGTGCATCAAAATTTGATTTGATCAGAATTTATTATTAATGTATTTCCTGTCACTTATTCTCAACTCTGGTGCAGTTAAAGTAGTATGGCTTGATGCCATTTTTAGCCATTTTACAAATGTAAGACCTGAAAGCGTTGTCATAAGTTTATTCAGGTGGTCGAGTGTTTGTGTTTTCTTCAGGTTATTATCAGATTTTTAATATTTAAAAATTTCCATGGTCTGTTTAAACGAGATCATTTGGAACCCCTACTCCAGTTCCCTCTAGTATCCTCAGACTATAATTTGAGAACCATCACCCATGTAACCTTTGTATAAAAAACTCTGCAATGAGAGTTATGCCTTTCCCACCCTCCATTTTGAATTGAGTCCTCTCTTTCATTTTTATTCAGCTAAGTTTGTCATTGCATCTCCTTCTGTTTCAGGTTTGTTTTTAAATCTTAGCTCCCCCCGCCTCCCTTTCTGGCTTTCTGCTTTTGTCCTAAAGTTTTCTTCTAATTATGATAATATTTTTTTCAATCCATAAAGAAATGCTGTTTTTCTCTTATGTAGCATTATATTTTTCCTAATTACCATGGTGGGCTTTTAGTTTTTGTGTGCTAAGTTGCTTCAGTAGTGTCCAACTCTTTGCTAAACCATGGACTGTAGCCTGCCAGGCTCCTCTGTTCATGGGGTTCCCCAAGCAAGAATACTGGAGTGGATTGCCAATTCCTTCTCCAGGGGATCTTCCCGACCCATAGATCGAATTTGGGTCTCTTATGTCTTCTGCATTGGCAGGCAGGTTCTTTAGTAGTCTGGCTAAATCTAGCCAGAATTTGCTGACAATGGAAAGTGTATGGGTTATCCTTGACCTTAACTGGTAAGTGTTTGGGTGCTGGTAGCATTCCTTTCTGAGATCTGCAGGGAGGGTGGATTATTGGACATAGCTTCTTAGCCCTTTTAATGTATAGATTGTAGACATTAGATTGCATTATTTTTCTAGGTAATATATTGGACTAAACTAGAATCTTCTGATCCTGTGAGTGTACAGGGAAAGGGGTTTGTATGAGTTGACTGTATTTGTTTATTTAGTAGGAGCCATACCTCCCAGAATGGAGCACACCATGGCATACACACCTAGCTTATTCTTTCCTCACTTCCTCTACGTCCATACTCTGGCCTAGTGTTTTCTGGCAATTGTAGTTCTTTTTTTTTAAACAGTGGTTCATAGCAGCTTTATTTGTTATAGTCCCAAACTGGAAACATCTAAAACTTTCCTTAATTGGTGAATGATTAAACAAACCATGGTAATCCATACTGTGAAATATTATTCAGTGATAACAAAAAATGAACTGTTTATCCACATAGCAATTTAGATGTCACAGGCACTGTGCTGAGTGAAAAAGCCAGTGTCTACAGATAGCATTCTGCGATCTCTGTCACATGATTCTATTTATGTTATATTGTTGTTGCTAAGTTGTGTCCGACTCTTTGTGACCCCATGGACTGCAGTTCGCAAGGCTTCCCTGTCCTTCAGTATTCCATTCCCTGTGTTTGCTAAGACTCATGTCTGTTGAGTTGGTGGTACTATGCAACCATCTCACCCTCTCTTGCCCGCTTCTCAGCAGTTGTAGTTCGTTTGTTTGTTTTCCATTTTTAGGCAGTTGTAGTTCTTAAAAAAGTACTATAAGGTTGGCACACAGTACAGAAAGAACATATATGGTACTTTTTTCTTTTCTTTTTTCTTTTCTGTGACCATACTATGCGGCTTGCGGAATGTTAGTTTTCCAACTAGGGATTGAACCCGGGTCCCTGGCTGTCAGATCAGAGTCCTGACCACCAGATTGCCAGGGAATTCCCTAAATTTTCTTATCTACTAACCCAGAGTCAGTATACTTCTGTGAGTGGTCAGGTAGTAACTGTTTTCAGCTTTGCAGACTATCCAGTCTGTTAGAATTGCTCAGTTCCTTCCTTCTCCTGTGATGCTTGCTGACTCAGCCATAGACTTAAAGGAGTGGATGCGGCAGCATTTCAGATTAACTTAGAAAACAAAAATAGGCAGCAGCTGGGATGCCTATCCGTCTTCTAAGCAGTCATGTTATTGTGTGTTTTTCCAAAGCGTTTTCAGGACATTGCATTTCTCAGTCCAGATTCTGGGATTTGATTTAAAAATGGGTATTATTTGCAGTGGTAGTGTGGGTGGTTTGGTTTTTTTCATATTGAATTTTAAAATTATCTTAATGATGCAAGCTGTTTGAGAACTCTTAGTCATATTAAGTCCTATAACATACATTTTAATTCATGATTTAGGTTTTCCATTTCATCTTGGGAATTCTTGAAAATATTAGTGCTTTGTATGGAGGTAAAATGCCAAGTAGATTATTCTTTGCATATTCTATTTTTAGAAATAATTGGCATAATTTTATTATGTATAATCATATCTAATAACAATACTATTATTTTTATCTAATAATGAATAGATATAATTGTCATAGTATTTTTAGATATGATTGGCATAATTTTCCACTGTGTAAGCATTGATTACCTACCTGACTGCTGAAATAATGACTTGTGTAGGTTTTTTTAGGTGTTTCCATGTTGTAAGATACTGGATCATGTGATTGGCTAGTTATGTGGTTCAGAATTAGTGTTTCTGAGCAAGAGACCAAGCATAAGGCCTCGTAGTATCTGTACTGTTTGTAAGCCATAGGCATGAGGAGAGGAAGAGGAGAATGGTGTTTAAAGAAAAGAAATCCATGTGTGTGGTAAGAAATCCTTCTATAGTAGTTACATTCAACAATCATTTTTTAGATATTAAGTACTAGAGTTATAACAAGATTGCTTTTTTTAATCTTGTTGTGTCTAGTATTTAATATGAAGAAAATGATATTTTTGGCTGCTTGTGGAATCTTGCTCAAACTCATGTCCATTGAGTTGGTGATGCCATCCAACCATCTCATCCTCTGTCGTCCCCTTCTCCTCCTGCCTTCGATCTTTCCCAGCATCAGGGTCTTTTCCAATGAGTCACTTCACATCAGGTGGCCAAAGTATTGGAGTTTCAGTGAAGCCTGGCATGCTGCAGTCCAAAGGGTTGCAAAGAGTCAGACATGACTGAGCGACTGAACTGAACTGAACTGTGAAATCTTAGTTCCCTGACCAGGGATCAAACCCATTCTCCCCTTCACCGGGAGCTCAAAGTCTTGACCACTGGACAAGTCCCAAGATTACTTTTTTAAAAGTGTATCTCCTTAACATCTACAGTGTAATAAGAGAGACCCATGTGAATTATTTTTGCAGTATGATAAACAATATAAAACAAATTTAGACCTGATATCATATTTTTAAATACTTCATCATATTTTTTAATACGTCATGTACTTTAAAAGATTTTTCATAAAACTGTAGTAGTATTTGTATATTATGTTATTCTATAACTATGCTATATATTTATTATATATTTTTGAAGCAGTATTTTGTTAATATGTGTTCCAGTGTCCCCATTTATCTCATAAACTTTCTTTTATAATTGGTTCAAATGAGGATCCATATAGGTCCACAAGTTGGATGTGATGTTATAATCTGTAGGTCCTTTCATGTTTTGGGGCTTTTTTTTTTTTTTTCCTTCTTCTTTTGCCATTTATTTGTTGAGGAAACTTAAATCATTTTTGTGCTGTAGCATTTTTCTTATTCTGGATTTCCCAACTGCAAATCCCTGGTTAGGTTCTTCTATCCCTAAACTTGCTGAAACTGGTGCTAATTCTAGATACTCGCATTCAGACGATTTGGTGAGGGATGTGGAAAGAACACAGAACACTTAACTGGTGTTAAATGTACTGTGTAGTTTCTGTTGCATTATATTAGGAGTTATATGATGTCTGGTTGCCTCTCTTTTGTTTTTTACTTTATAATATTGATGCACCTTATTGCACACTGCAGAACAGAGCTATCCAGTAGAATATTCATAATGATGGAAATGTTCTTAATACCACCGTCTGATTTGGTAGACACTGACTGCAATACTAAGAAACTGAAATTTTACTTTTAATGGCCATATGTGACTGCTGGCTGCTATATTGGAAAGTACAGCTATAGGACAGTCAAAAAATATTAAGTAACAGAGGTAGCAATAGATGTCTCTCTGTTCTTGATTTTAGCCTAAATTCCTATTCCGTTTCATCAGTAAATATGATATCAGGTTTTGTGTGCCTATAATAAATTTGTTATAATTATGTGACCTTAATTTTTTTTAATGGGACAGAGATCTAGGGCAGCCCTGCAGAGGTACCTGTTCTACTGTAATCGCTATATGAACCACATGCAGAGTCTCCGCTTTGAGCACAAACTATATGCTCAGGTGAAACAGAAAATGGAAGAGATGCAACAGCACAACATGTCCTGGATTGAGGTGCAGTTCCTGAAGAAAGCAGTTGATGTCCTCTGCCAGTGTCGTGCCACACTCATGTACACTTATGTCTTCGCTTTCTACCTCAAAAAGAATAACCAGTCCATTATCTTTGAGGTAGGAATAGTTACTGAGTGGGTAAAAAAACCACCTGTGTGTCATAGGACTACTTATCTTTTATAGATAAGAGTTTTAAAGGTTACTCTTTGCCCCCGAATGTGGATCAAAAGTTTATCGTTTATTAGGAAGGTACAAAAAATTCAGATATCTTGCTGTAAACTACATTCAAATTGATGTGGTTTAGCCAGCTAGTGATTAAGTGTGCAGGCTCTGCAATTAGTCCTGAATTTGAATCTTGACTTCATCACTTTTTAGCTCTGTTGACTTGAAGCAAGTTATTTAACCTCTTCTATATCTCTGTTTTAGAATGGGGATAATACTTTTCTAGAAATGTTAAGATGTTTAAGATATGCTTATGTAACACCAGGAACATCTTAAGTTCTTTTCAAAAGTCTGTTCAGGTAAAACTCATAACATGGTATTAGAAGTAAATATGGAGCTTGTCTTTTGTGGAGAAGTAGTGACTAAAAGGGGGCTTTCAGCAGTAAAGTTTTTTCAAGTAGAGATGCTCATTTAAAATTTATACATGCAGTATTGATGTGGATAGATGGCTAGATAGTAACAGTGACTAGCAGATGGGAATTTAGATGGGTAAATGTACAGAACTAGCTATACTAGTAACGGTTGGATAACAAAATTTTAATCTTTCATACAGTGTTTTCTGATAAGATTAGGTATCTAGCTAGATACAAAGAATAATGCATTTCTGTTTGTTTCTCAGGCTTTAACATAATAGTTTTCAGAGCTAGATTTCCAAAAACATTTTCTTAAGTACTTTCAAATTATACTTGGTATTCTTCCAGAGGTAATGGATAAATCTTTGGTTCTTTTCATAGTTAAAAAGTTCTCCTAAGAGAAAAAAAAGAGAAAACAAGTTGTTAGAGGTGGAAGTAATGAAGGACTTTAGAGGTACAATTGACCACCTGTGAAAATTGGTGTTGAGTACAGTCTATTAAGGAAGTAGCTAAGATAGTTTATCTCTTAGCTTTCTTTTGAAGGCAGAATTTACTATATATTCTCCTTCCTATTGCAGAATAACCAAGCAGATCTAGAGAATGCCACAGAGGTGCTCTCGGGTTACCTCGAACGAGATATTTCCCAAGACTCTCTGCAGGATATAAAGCAGAAAGTACAAGATAAGTACAGGTAAGTTTATTTTTAGTTGTTGAGCAAAAATGTCTGCCACTGGTGGTGTGGTATGCCGTAGTGGTGAAGTTAAATGATGGTGAAACTTGGGTTTAGCATATTCAATAACTGAACTGCTGCCATGTTTCTCACAGATCGCTTCTGTCCTTTGGGCATAGGGAGGAAATCAGCCAGTGCTGGCTGATCCTGCTTCTTCCATGTGGCTTTATCTATGTAGTTATTGCCCTGACAGGAAGAAGGAGCCCAAAAAGGGCAAGTGACTATTAGGATGAGGGGTGAGAATAACATGCTGGCCCTGGCCTAGGGATCCTGGTGGATCGTGGCTCTTGGCAAGTGAGCTACCCAGACTTTTTAAAGATTTTTTTCTAAGATTTGATTTTCCAAGGAGAGATTTACTTTGTCCTAGGGATAGATGATACTTTAAGAGATGTCACCTCTTAAGTAAAAGATGCAAAATGTTTGCTTTCTCACGTAGAGCTCTTTCTCCAAAAGTTGTTTGCTGGAAAAAGTTGTTTTCTCTTTAATAGTAGTGGAAATCTCTGGGAATTTGCAAGACTTGAAAATTTAATCCTGAGTAATATGTTCACTTCCCTTAGCCAACTATAGCTACCGCTAGTACTTTAAGATTTTAGTTGTGAATACCCCCTGAAATTACTTCTTCCTAAAACTGTTTACTTACCTGTAGAATGATGAGATTGAATCAGATAATTTCTAAGGCCTGTTTATTGCTCTGGAATTAATTTCCCCAAACTAGAAACTCCGAAAAATACCTTTTGAAAATTAGAAATAGTCATGTCTTTACATCTAGACCTAAAAACATGCCTTTTAAAAACAGGTTCTATGTCTGGATAAACTATAGGGAGCCCTAAAAAACAAGTAAATGCCTCTTAAAAAAAAAAATTTACTGGAGGCTGACAACAGGTGTTTGTTTTTTTTTTCTCTCTCTTTCTCTTTGATTACAGATACTGTGAGAGTCGACGAAGGGTTTTGTTACAGCATGTGCATGAAGGCTATGAAAAAGATCTGTGGGAGTACATTGAGGACTGAGAATGGCCCTGCATAAAATGAACTCTGAAAACTTTACCATCTAGAGTGCTCATGCAATTAAAACAAACAAAACAAACACAAACAAGGAGGCACTAAGCCTATTCTGACACCGCTGGTCTGTAGTACCAGAATTCTGTTTTGTTAACGGAAAGTTTAAGTAAATTATATTGTAATAAAAAAAAAGGTAGATAAACCATTGTACAACAGTATTCTAGGCCGCCAACAAAAGTGTGACAGACACACTAAAAGCCCTCCAACTTTAACTTGTAACGTAGCTTCATTCTCCAAGCTGACTCCTTTTTTTTTCATTTTCTTTTTCCTGAGTGTAGTACAGTTAAAATTTAAAACTGCTCCTTGACACTGCTTTTCATGTCCAAACCAGCCATTTTGTTGTACTTTGGTAAAGGACCTCTCCCGTTTCTCCCCGACACATACAGATATACCCACACACACAGACTGTCTCTCTCTCATACCCCAAGGTCATGAGTGAATAATGATTAGTTCCTTGTAAAGAAAATTCTTGGGGCGGGGAAGAGGGTAGGCAGAAAGAGGAATTAAAAAAAAACAAAAAAAACTTTGTATATGACTTTTAAAACAAGAGGACAACACAGTATTTTTCAAAATTGTATATAGTGCATATGCATGGACAAAGCAAGCGTGGCACGTGTTTGCATAATGTTTAATTACAAAAAATATTTATTCTTTAAAAATCTTCAAGATTATGTCTATTTGCTGTGCATTTTCTTTCAGTTTGCTTTATCTTTCCAGGGCTGAGGGTTGGGATAAAAGGTGTGTTGGTTTAGCACCTCTGGAAGACCTAACTAGAGTTCTTTGATTTCCCTTTCCTGAAATTACTTTGCCCTCTCTGGTTTTGATGTATTTGTTGCTGGCCCTGGGTCTCATGCCCAGAATTGCCAGCTCCTGGTCGAGCACAGAGAGGTCAAGCTCTGACCGTGGCCTGATAAGGGCTGCAACAGGGAGCTTTGTTGCTGCCATTGAAGAATGACCCAGTCTCCAACCTCATCCCTCTCAGCAGCCTCATACATCTACGTAAGCCTTTGGGGCTCGTGTCATACACACAGCTGAAGGCTTCCTAGGCTTCCTGTAACATCCAGAGGACACATTTCAAAAATTTGTCCCTTTAATTGCTGCTTTGAGCCTTTTAAGATTTTAGTTATGGCTCTTCTCTCACCCCTTCTTTATGTTAGGGTGTCAAATAGGACGTTTTTGCTTTAAATATAAATATAAATAAATAGCCATTCACTTAGATTCAGATTGTGAATTAAAAATGGCAGATACTGAAATTGCTTGTGTGTGTTGCTGTGGGTTCAGTTTGAAGGCAAACATCCTAGAACTTGATATTCCCGTCTAGTGCATTTAAATAGAAATCTTTGCTTCTTTTCTATTTGTCAACAGATAGGAGAATTAATAAGGCGTTTTAGCTGTGATGTCCATTTTTATGAAATTTCTACTAAGAGCTATGTTAAAAGTAAAGGATGGTGGTGGTTTTATTAACTATGTATCTGTTTAGGCCATTCTGGCTGTGGTATTTTTCATCCCTAAATCTGTCAGTTTTATACAGGAGTACAGAGTGAACTAGGCAACTAGATGAGGTCTTAATACTAAATACCACTTCTGGCTGAAGGACCTCTTTGTCTTCCTCTAAATGTCTTGCGCCTAGGGAGTGTTTACCTTTTGTGAGGCAGCTCTGTCTGCTCTTGCACCGTACATCTTACTACTCCATTGGGAAGTAGTTTCACTTTCCTCTGGCCTTTTGCCTAAGTTAGGCTTTGCTAAATCAACCCTACTTTTCCTTTTAGAAAAGGTTGTTACATGAGATGTACTTGCAACTGTTCTTTTCCCATCAGAAATCAGTGAATGTTTGCTGAGTATATTATGCTGCTTCCTTAAACCACTTGTCGCTCTAGGATCAACTTTATCTATACCTTTTATCCTCCCCTCCCTTGCCACCTCAGGTGCAAATCTGAACTCAGTGTCTGCTTCTTCCTTATTCTCTTCTCCTTCCTTTTCCCTGTCAAACATTTGATTTTATTTTAAATGACTGCATCAATCTTAAAAGACATTTATCAAAACTAAGGATTTTTTTTTTAAGAAAGCTTGAATAAGTTCCTTTCCTTGGTAACTTTGAAAAGCAGCCAGAGTTGCTATCTAGATATATGTGGCCCCCTTAAAATGTTTTGTGTATATGTGGTGTTTTAAGAAATATCTTACATGGTTAACTACAGTATCTAGATTTCAGTCTCATAAACCCTTTTTACACGCTCCCCTTACAAGAGGTATCCAGAAACAGTGTGTGCACTTCATAATAACAGCCCCCACCCATGGAAGAACAGTGCTTTTTAGAGCTGTTTTCTAGTTTCAGTGTTGGCATATTACCTGAGGGTATTGCAGTTGTGGGTGCATTCCCTAATATGTATGGATCAAGATGAATTGGCCTTTTCCATTTCAAGCTTTTAACAACTATCTCCATATCTGACAGAATTCCCATCAGTTAATCACTTTCATTGTCAGTAAGTAACTTCAGTGATCTCAGCTGGGATAGGTCTTAAGCCAAATGATATGATGGCTTCCCTGTTTCACCTAAGTCTTTCTGTCAGAGGGCTCTATTCATGGTCAGCACCAGGGTCTCCCTTGTCTTTTTGAGGTCTTCTGAAAACTGCATGCATCATTTGAACAATTCATTGAGCAGTAGATGGACTTAAATAATTTACAATAAAATTGTTGATCCAAAGCGCAGGACTACAAACCACAGTGGTAAAATTGAGTAGCATATATCATCAGACTCTAAATTCTATGTAATCCGCTGCAACCCAGATTGTATGTTTTATGTGTGTTTAAATAAATACATTAAATACACGTGTATACATACACACAAATATAGCAGATCCAAGACTGACTGACTTGATTTGAAATGGTTGAATCTGCAGTGTAAAATGTGGATCAGCCATGATTAGGAACTGAAATTTAGCATAAGAGAGAAAAGGACTTGATGTACAAAAATCCCGGTATAGAGCACTTGGGGGATGGGAGGGGGCGGGTTGGTGAGACAATCAGATCGGTAAATTGATTAAATGCTCCTAACCCTGTAATTTTGTGCGTAGAGCACACTGTGCTGTGGAAATAACTGTTCTTAGATTTTCATTGTAACTGGACTGTTCAGGTTGCCCAGAGGGAAAGAACATTCCTAATTCTAATAAAATAAACTTTTATTTTGTTATTCCATTAGTTACTTATGTTTATTTTTATATTAAGAAAAAGACATTGGTGGCCTAAGAGTCACCTATATTATGTGCCTTATTCACTGTTCCTACTTAACATAAAATGTCAAGATTTGGTTCAGTTTCTTTGCAGGGAACTGTGAATGAGACTCTCCCCAACAATAAACTTGGTTAATGAAGCCTTCAGAGCATTTTCTGGAAGCTTTCCAAGTTCTGTGTCTTGAACATTGAATTTAGGTTGCTATTCGTTTTATAAGAGTGATATTAGATGCCCAGTAGATCTTTGTCAGTTTATAGACATAAATTTAAAAGTCATTCTCAAACTTGAAACTCCGTCACATTACTTCCACTTGGTTCACTTTTAGACGCTGATATCTCCTGCCAAAATGAGGGGAGAGTTGTCTTAAAGAAGGTCCCAAGTTGAGATCTTTGTCATTAATATTCAAGGCCAGAATTTAGGACAGTTTAATTTGGTCTTATTTGGATTTATAATTACCAGAGTTCATTTATCACTTAATATCTTCAGAACACTTTAACTTGTATCATTATCTAAAAGAAAGATAAGGTTACTCAACAAGATTAAGCAACTAGTCCAAGATCTCACAGTTTCTCCTATCGAACTTAAGCTTTATTCTTTCTGAGCAGCATCATGCTACCTCTTTGTATCATATTTTGTTAATCTGGTTTCAGAATGACGTGGCATTTGATACGAAAGGTGGTTCTTATCTAATCTGTAGTGTACTGAACCTATCAAAGACTGTATAAATACCTGTTCCTGTTCCTGTTAGAGGAAGGCTATATGCTACATCTGATCTTTAATTTGCTCTTGCAGGATTTGCAACTAATGTGGCTCTCTGTTTTGCCTCATCATAAAAATCAGCCATGGATAGAAGAATAACCCTTCCCATCTTGGTGACTGGGACTGGCATCATGAGAAGACTATCACACATAGAGTTGAGAGTTAGAGTGTTCAGCATCATTTGATTTGATAAACAGTAGCCAAGTAATTTGCAGTTGTAGGTCAAATTATTTGTTAAATGAATTTTCAGTGTGAAACTTTTTGCATTGTCCATTGGAACTTGTTAGAGAATTTGTTTTATAACTGAAAATGCACAGAAAAGCATATTTCTATTTGTTTCTCAGCATTTCTCCTGTGGAACCTGTGAAACTTTTCAGAAAATAAGTAGTGAGAATTAGGGGGAGACCTTGACTCATTTAGAAACAGGAAAAAGTGTGAACCCCTCATATTTTTTCAGAGTTCTTTGGGGATAAAGTTGGTGTGTTTCTGGTTCATTTTAAGGAATTTGTTTCTCCACTTAAATACCCAGGATGAAATCGCTAACTCGGAAATGTTCAACCAGAAATAATGAAATAATGCCTACTGCAGGAGCAGAGGCAACTGTGGTTGATCTTTTAGCAGTAGCTTTTAGAGTAGCGAAAATAATAGATTCTTTTGAAAAACAATTTTTAGACTATGATTAAACTATAGATAATGTTTGTTTAGGGCCATTTTCAGAGTGGAAGCCAATTAGAATAAAAATCAGTCACACATTGATAACGTAGCAGCTCTAACAATGCCAAAAGCACAACTTATTACCACAGTAATCCATGGGTCTCAAGTGATACCAACACAAGAGTCAAACTCAGATGTCTACAAGAACCAGGTAAATATTTTAATAGGCTGCCCTGGGCTAAGAGGGCTCTGCGAGGAGCCTCTCAATTTTGAAATGTTGGTTATTAAAATATTCTTAAATGTGGGTCAGAGAAGAGCTGCACATGGGCCTATCGTTTTCCAACTTGTATTGCAACTGGAAGTCATTGTTCATTTTACACATTGAAATCACAGATGCTTCAACAGGACAAGCCAAAAAAAAAACAACAAACTACGCTTGAGTCCCACCCCATAGAAATTACGATTTAATTGCTTTGGGTTGTGTCCTGAGCAGTATTAATTTTTAAAGCCACACCCAACTCTGATGCCTGTGCAGTGCCGTCTAAGACTCATAGGCAAGGTTGAGTCCATTGATGTAGATACTTACATAGATGCCAAGAGGAGTATAGCTGAGCACTCTATAGTCAGATGGGACAATAGGGCTTGTGGCAAATTCATAGGCTCAGAAAAGGGCCATGCTGTATGCCCTAGCTGAGTGGCTTTTGTGGAATGCTGCCTCCTAAGTGTCCAGTGTGAAGTCCCCGATTTGTTATTTTTGTTGTTACTGGTTTTTTGATAAGTGGTACACCTTGGAGAAAATAAATTCACAAAACCAAAAGTACTGTAGAACTGACAACCTGAATAGAATATTCACATCAACTGGCACTACGTTTTCTTAGTAAGAAAAAGAACCCTGTCTGGAAGTAGAGTGAACAAAGGATATTGGTTAAGCTATCTGTTTCAAGTCAATGCACAATTTCATTTAATCAGTTAAATTTAGAGCACTTGAAAGTCACAGGCTTCTTCTTGGCCATTACTTTTTCATTCTTTTGATCAACTTGTATGTTTTAAGACAGTGTATTTTCTCTTATTGTTATTCCGAGTGTGGTTGGTGCAGTAGAAAGAATATCTATTTCTCAGCCACAGTTTTACCTTTGTAAGATGGGGATACTGGTGGCTCAGACAGTAAAGAATCTGCCTGCAATGTAGGAGACCTGAGTTTGATTCCTGGGTGGGGAAGATCTCCTGGAGAAGGGAATGGCAACCCATTCCACTATTCTTGCCTGGAAAATCCCATGGACAGAGGCGCCTGGCAGGCTACAGTCCATGGGGTTGCAGAGTCAGACATGAGCAACTAACACATTTGCTTTCAATAGGAGCTATAATTTGAGTGCTTCTTGCCAGATGTATCTTATAGGCAGCTCTAAAACAAAGTAGGCATTGCTGTCCTATTTTATGAGAAGAAAGGTGTCGAGATTAGTAATTCAAACTTTAAGCATTTATGGTGGTGTCGTGCTTGTCTGATTCCATGTGTTCATTCCCTCATAATTTTTTCATAGGAATGTTGTGAGGATCAAAGAAAATCAATGGGAAAACAAAGCCTAGTTACAACTAATGAGCATACTAGTACTAATTGAGGCAAAAAATAAGGATGCAAAGTTGTCTCATAGACTCCCAAAGCAGAATGAGATTGGATCCAGGAACTAGAAAGCCATTTTGGACTCCTAAAACTGGCATTGTCTGTATAGTCTACATCATTCTAAAGGCTTCTGCTTTTCCTCTCCACTACCACCATAGCTCTAGGTTTTACATGTTAACTGTCCCAGACACATGTATAGAAAACCCAACAGACCCTTGGGACATTATGATTGGTACAAATGTGACTTTGGGGGGGGCTTACCCCTGTGGATGAAGAAGCAGATCTTAGAATGTTTTGCTGGCTGTCCATCACAAGTATCCTCAACAACACCAAAATGCCCTGAAAGTTTTCTTTTTAAATAAATGTAAAGAGTTTGTATATGATAGATACTCATGTCTAACTTATTTTGTGTTTACTAAATGCTTCATGTCCGTGTTTTTGAAACTCCAAATCATATGAGATAGTTACCATCTCCATTTTATAAATAAGAAGATAGAAGCTCAAAGAAGGTGGGTTCTCTCTCTCAGGCCATCTGTTTGTAAGTGGCCGAATGAAGATTGAAACCTTAGTTCCTTCAGTCAGCACCCGCAGTGTTGGGAACTGTTTTACCACGGTGAACAAAGCAGTCTGTCTGAAGCACTTAATCCTGATTCTATGGGTTGCTCAAAGTCACCTAGCCAGTTAATGGCAGGTCTGCAGGCACATTTTGACTACTAAATTCACTTCATCACTAGCTGTTTCCCAAACAACTTTGCCAAAAGTAATTGCTAAATTTATACAGACTAGTTAAGGGACTTCCAACCTCAGGAGACTCAACGACCAATTCTTTCTGACTTCTCTCTATTCAAAACATATCTTTTTGTTGTTAACCTCAGATACTCTAAGAAGGACTCAAAGTATGCCGTTTTCTCTCATTTCAGAGCCACCCTCACATTTTAATGAGAGTTTAAAAGCAAGCCTCTTATTTTTCAGCCCTCTCCAGAAAGCACATCTCTTACCTATTTTGAGCTGATGATGTGGCTTCTTATGCACAAAGTAACATTTCTTGATTTGATGTCTTATTTAGCTCCAGTATATCCCTCCTCAGGATTCCACCTATCTAAAAGTTTGGTATTTACTTTTCAAGCTGCCTGCTTTTGGCCATGGAATATTCAAGTTTCTTTTAGAGTGGGAATTTGGAAGGTGATTATAGAGAATTCTCTATGGTAGATCGTTAATTGTCTGGAAAGCTGTCTAGGCTGAAAACTTGCTTCTATAGATTTTAGATTTCTTTCTGATGGTTAAAATTGTTTTCTGTATGCTTAACACCAAAGCAGTGCCCGAGAAACTATGTCAGTGCATGTCCAATGACAATTTCTTTGAATTGTGAATCAGGATCTGATTCTCTGTAATCAGTTGGCCAAATGGGGTTCCTAAGGAATGAGGAAGAGAACACACAGTCTCAAGTTTTCTGAGGAACCCTATCCGAAAACATCACTACTTCCTGAGTTCCCCAACTTCCTCTTGTAGGGAGACTCCTATGTGTACTCCCACCTGTGTAGGTCACGGCCTTTTCTCAGGGAGTGCCACATAAAATGATTACCAGAATTTAGGAACACCTCTTGTGGATCTACTTGGCAGTAAACATTCTAATAGAATGCTTGAAAATTGTAAGTTCTTGCACCTGCTCTCGAGTCATTTATAACCTAACCAACTGGTCTTCCTGATATGAACAGAGTTGTTTGCTTGTTAATAAATTCCTACCGTATGATCCTGACTTGTGGTTTGTTTGTCCATAACTAGGGCAAATACTAAAGTGTTCTCTAACAAAGGAGGAAGCATCATGTGCATCTCCCCCTGCTTTGAATAGGAAATAAATTTGAATCCCCAAATCATGTGACTGATTTAGAGTATTGTAAAGGTCATGACAGCAAATATCAGAGAGTGGGTTTAATGAGTAATAGTGTTCTATATGCCTTTGAAAGATTTTTATTCCGTTGTTTTAACTACCTTGCAATAGGGTAGGTTATGTGTTACAGCACCTATTCGTGTTAAAATCACCTTACTACACATGAGTGCCTTAAAATAGTCAAATGGTGGTTCACTAACCAATGGCAATACATTGTTGGTTCCACAAAATTGCTTCACAGATTACAAATGCTACTTCTTAGGTGCACTGAATTGTGTGCCCTTTAAGATAAATGCTATAATCAAGGGCCTAGCCCTGAACAAATTAGAGCCCAAAGGTTGCACTGAGGAGAACAAATCAGATAGGTTGGTAAAGGGTTGGGAACAGATGCTCTTGGAGTAGGTATCCTTAACCCACCTTAGTTTAAGTTGATCTGTAGAAATGACTTTATTATAAAATGTGCACTGTTAAGTGTTCACATTAATGTTTCAACAGTTGTATACATCTGTGAGATAACCCTCCTCAAAGAAGATACAGAATGTTCGCATTAACCCAGAAAGTTCTCTTGTGCATCTTTAAAATTATCCCTGTTCCTCTTTACTCCAGTGATCATTTGCTGATTTTTCTAACTATAGATTTATTTTGCCACTTTTGAACTTTATGTAAGTGAATCATATATACTCTTGCATCTGGCTCTTTCACTTAAAATGCTTTAAAGACTTCTCCATATTGT
>NW_011495077.1:4073909-4132735 GCF_000754665.1 Bison bison bison | reverse complement strand
ATGTACCAGTTTGTTTATCCATTCTGCTTTTAGGCTGTTTCGTTTGGGGCAATTATGAATAAGGCTGCTATGTATATTCTTAAGTTATATTTTTTTGTGGATACATTTTTATTCTCTTGGATAAATACCTAACCATAGAAAATTGCTGAGTCATATGACAAGTTTTTAAGAAGCTGCCTTCCTGTTTTCCAGAGTGGTTTATCGTTTGGGGCTCTCATCAGTAATGTATGAGTTCCAGTTGCTTCACATGTTTGTCAGCATTTACTGTTGTCTGTTTTTTTTATATTAATTTTCTTGGTGTGAAAGAACTCTGATTTTAATTTACATTGCATTTCCCTGATAATTAGTGACATTGAGCACTTTTCATATGCTTAATTTACATTTGTATATCTTCCATTCTTTAAGGAAATACCTTTCATGTGTTTCCTATTTTAGAATTGAATTGTCTTTTTATTGTGGTTATTCTGTGAAATCTGGATACACGGTCTTTGATGGGTATATGTGCTGTGATTTTTTTATTTTTTGTAGATTATGGTTTGTTCACTTTCTTACTGGCATCTTTTAATGAGCAGAAGTTTTTATTTTCATAAAGTTTACCTTATCAAGTTTTTCTTTTGTGATTTTATGACCCCCCAAGCTCACAGAGAATGTATTTTCTTCTAGAAGTTTTATGGTTTGGGTTACATCTACCTGTAATCCACCTCACTGATTTCAGGTTTTACATTTATGGTATGGAGTTTTACATTTAGGTATATGATGTGTCTCAGTTATTTGTACAGAACATGTTTATCTCAACATAGATATCCAGTTGTTCCAGCAACATTTGTTAAGAAAGATTTTCCTTCACCCATTAGATTGACTTAGCATCTTGGTTGAAAATCAGTTTACCATATGTGTGTTAGTTATTTCTAGACTCTCTGTTCTGTTCCCCACAGAATACTTTATTCCTCACAATACTTCATTAATACTGCTTTTCATATTTTCCAGCAAGTCTCACGTTCCACCTGGTACTGCTGCTGCTGTCCTGTCACTAAGTCGTGTCTGACTCTCTGCGACCCCCTGGCCTCCAGTGTGCCAGGTTTCCCTGTCTTTACTGTCACCTTGAGTTTGCTCAAACTCATGTCCTTTGAGTCGGTATAAATTCCCTTTAATCTGAAAAACTTCGTTGTAGCATTTGTTCCATTGCAGTTTTTCTAGAGATGAATTCTCTTGGCTTTTATCTGTCAGAGATTATATTTTACATTTATTTTTGAAGGTTATTTTAGTTGAATACAGAATTCTATGTTGACCTTTTATTTCTATTTTCAGTTCTTTAAATTTGTCCTCAGTTCTCATTTGTTTCTGGTGAGAAGTTGTCCATCATTTTTATGTGTTTGCCTGAGTATACTGTGTTTTTTCCCTTTGATGGTTTTATCTGCTCTTTATCTTTGGTTTTCAGCAGGTTGGTTATATGTCTAGGTATGTTTTTCTTTGTATGGGGTTTACTGAACTTGTTGAATCTGTATTGATGTCTTCCATTAATAATGAGTATTTCTTGTGGCTATTAGCTCTTCAGTTATTTCTTTTGTTCCATACTCCCTCAACCTATCCTCTCCTTCTGGGAGTCCAGTTACATGTATATTAGGTTATTTGATTTTATCTTGCAGATCTCAGGTGGTTTCCCCTCATTGTTTTCCCTTTTTGTTTTTAGCTGTCATCAGGTTCCCTGATGCTTTTCTGTTAAACCCATCTGATGAAATCTTTATTTCTGATACAGTACTTTTTACTTTTAGCATTTCATTATATTTGTTTAGTTACCATGTTTCTGCTTTTTCATTTTTCATGTATATTGTCCACATTTTCCGCTAGATTTTTTAAAGCATTTTCATCACAGTTATTTCAAAAATCCTGTCTATGGATTCTGACATGTTGGCCTCCACTAGATTTTTTTTTAGCATTTTGCTTTTAGCCAGAGTTACTTTTAAAGATCCCAACTGATAATTCAACTGGGTCATTTCTGAGTCATTTCTCATTCTGCTGCTCTTAAACCTTTCTCTGTTACCATGGATCTTACTTTCTTGCTTTTGCACATGTCTTAATGTTTGATTGTATGCAAGGCATTTTGTATACAAAACAGGAGAGACTGAAGTATTACTTACCTTCAAAGTGGGGCATGCCCATTTTTCTTTCAGCCACTTGAGTAGTGACTCAGTCAATCTAATGTTTATTTGAACTAGATCTGGGCTCTTTTGCAGCTTTAGCTTGATTCAGCTCACCATTAGCTTCAAATATTTTGAATGCAGAATCAGAACTTTCCCTTCAGTAGGGCCTACTGAAAATAGGTTTTGGGCATGGGCAAGATCCCAGATATCTGACTTTGCTTCATAGCTAAGGTGTCAACTTCTGGAAAAGTGCGTGATCTTTCCTTTCTAGTGGGAATTGTAGATAAACCAGCCGCTAACTTGGTCAGTGGGATAAGTGGCTGGGAAGGTATTTCTCTCAGTTCTTTTTTGTTTGTTTGTTTTCTTTTAGTTGATTATTTTTAGCTGCACTGGGTCTTCATTGCTGTACGCAGGCTTTTCTCAAGTTTAGGTAGGCAGGGGCTACTCTCTAGTTGTGGTGTACAGGCTTCTTATTGGGGTTGCTGCTTCTGTTGCAGAGCACAGGCTCTATCTAACTGGGTGGGGTCAGTAGTTTCGGCACACGGGTTTGGTTGCCCCATGGCATTTGGAATCTTCTCGGACCAGGGGTCAAACCCGTGTCCCCTGCATTGGTAGGTGGATTCTTAACCACAGGACCACCAGTGAAGTCCCTTAAGTTTTACTGTGTGCCCCACCCTTTGTCTTTTCCAGAGGAGTGCCTGCAATACCTGGGGGTTGGGTCTCCCATCTCTCCTGCCTCCTGTCTCCCTCTTAGCCTTCAAGAGTATCTCTGAGTATCTCTGGTGGATTTCTTAGCATTCCTGTGTTGCCCCCTCATTTTATGAGAATCTTGCACTTGGGAAAGGCTCCACTTACCTCAAGGGCAGGAGTGATCTCTCTCAACTCTTCTACTATACATACCCTGTCCCACTTCTGGTCTTATCACCTCCCTATACTTTTTTTTAAGATCCAAGAGGTAAGATTGGTAGGTTTGTGTAGCTCTCTTTGTGAATTTGAGTCCTCTAGATTCTATTGTCATGCAACCCTCAATGGGACTGTTAGATTTTTTGTTAAATTCAACTTCCTTCTCTTTATTCCCCTATGGTGGATTTATCTTCCTGGCATAGGAATATAAGCAACCATGTATCTCCTCTCTCCTGTGAAGGACTTAGCAGGTTGCTTCACTTAGATTTCTGTCCTCAGCTCTCCGATGAGTTATGAATATGTTTGATTTTCAAGATAATCTAGCCTTTGTTTGCTAGGGTGGGAGATACATGGCTCTTGTGGTTTGTACATCCAAATAAATGAAATCCAGGAATGGGAGCTTTAAAAAATGGTTTCATCTACATATTTTTAAAATAGTTTTTAAAATTAAAACTACATGGATAATAAAAAGCTAAATTTTACAGAATGGTGAACAATGAAAAGGGAATTACTTTCCCGTTATAGTCCTCCCTCTCTACACCCTCTACAGACACAAACATCATTACATTTCATGTGATAATTTCTCAAAATTATATTTTCAAAAAGTATGCATATCCCTCCCGTTTTTAAATTTTGGCTTCACCACATAGCATGTGGAATCTCACTTCCCTGACCAGGGAAAGAACCTGCACCCCCTGCAGTGAATGCTTGGAGTCTTAAACCACTGAACTGCCACGAAAGTTCCCCCTGGCCCCCGCTTTTTAAAACACAAATAGAACCACACTGTATCTTCTACATTTTGCTTTTTTTCCCCCCCCATTTAACTATTTCACCATCTTAAAGTTCTTTACAGGCTGCATAGTATACCTTTTTTGTTTGTTTCCTGCCACTCTGTACTGCATGCTAGATCCTAGTTCCCCAACCAGAGATCAAACCTGTATCTCCTGTGTTGGAAGTGTGGCGTCCTAACCACCGGACTACCAGGGAAATACCGGGAATGGCGTGTTTACAACGCTTCAGGAAGCTCCTGGAACTTCAGGTTACTTCAAGGTGTTGCCCGTGCTGAAGTTAGTGGTATGGGTTTGGGGAAGACTGAATACGGCAAAAGAGGTATGGGGTGCTGGAGATTTAGTTGTCTGGCAGGTAGTGTCAGAACAAAGTTGGTTTGTAGACCCCACCAGAGTGGGGATATTGAAGTATGTAAAATGTAGAAACTCAATTGCAACTCTTTTATACATATATTGGGGGTGTTAAAAAGTTACTGATGCCTGATTCTTCTCTTGCCTCATCAACTCTATCATGGGAAAAAAAAGATAAATTCCATTTTGTTTGTAATGCCTTACCCATCTATATGACTTTAATGATCCTGGTAAACAAGATTACATCCAAGGAGGTTTTCTAAGGGAAATGAAGACTTTCATGTTACATAAGAAGCATTATCTATGTGATTCTGGGATATTCCTTTGAAAATGTTACATGTTTTGAAATTTTTCTCATCTATCTAATTAGCATATTAGATTTAGTTATTGACATTTGAGAAACCAACATTCTTTCTCATGAAAAAGGCCCTTGCACAGAAAGTGCTCTTCTAATCTCTGGGGTCAAAGGAGAGATTCTTAAACATGTAATAATGACTTCTTACTTAATAACAAAGTCACACAAAAAAGTTATTTACTTTTCATGGGGCCCCTTTCCGGGAGATTTTATATATTGGGAAGTATGCGTATGGGTTTTCCACCAACATCTTCCCTGAGGCTCCCCATGTCAGTAACTGTGCTGTGCACTCCATTGCTTTGAAAGTTAGAAATGCAGTCATCTTTCTGAGACATCTATATCCCTTTCCCTGATTCCCCCATATCCAATTCTACACCACAGGAAATTGTTTACCTCACAAAATTCTTCAAAATACATTTACCTTTTCTCCATTTCTTTTTCCCATCACTCCAGTCTAGGTGAACTGTTTTATTTCTTTTGCAGTATCCTTTAGTCAGCTCTAGATTATCAATTCTTGTTCTCTCAATTCATTCTCTACTCATTGGCTAATATAAACTCATTAAACGTTAATTCTGGCTATATCACTCATTGCTCAAAACTCTCTAGTGCCTTCCCAATGCCCTTAGAATGAAATCCCTCACATGGCCTCTGTGGATCTGCACCACTAGTCTCTCCTGTTGTTGTTTAGTCACTGAGTAGGTCATGACTAAGTTGTGTCCAGCATGGCACCCCACTCCAGTACTCTTGCCTGGAAAATCCCATGGACCGAGGAGCCTGGTAGGCTGCAGTCCATGGGGTCGCTAAGAGTCAGACACGACTGAGCGACTTCACTTTCACTTTTCACTTTCATGCATTGGGGAAGGAAATGGCAACCCACTCCAGTGTTCTTGCCTGGAGAATCCCAGGGACGGGGGAGCCGTCTATGGGGTCGCACAGAGTCGGACACAACTGAAGCAACTTAGCAGCAGCTCTTTGTGACCCCCATGGATTGCAGCATGGCAGACTCCTCTGTCCTCCACTATTTCCCAGAGTTTGCTTAAATTCATGTCCATTGAGTCGGTGATGCTATCTAACCATCTCATCCTCTGCTGACCCCTTCTTTTTCCTTCAGTCTTTCTCAGCATCAGGGTCTTTTCCAATGACTTGGCTCTTTGTATCAGGTGGCCAAAGTATATTGTCACCCTACTTGTTTAACTTATATGCATAATCTCAGTTCAGTGCAGATATATGCATAATACATCAGGTGAAATGCCAGGCTGGATGAATCACAAGCTGGGATCATGGTTGCTGGGAGAACTATCAACAACCTCAGATATGTAGATGATACCACTCTAATGGCAGAAAGTGAAGAGGATCTAAAAAGCCTCTTGATGCGGGTGTAAGAGGAGAATGAAAAAGCTGGCTTGAAATCAACATTCAAAAAACTAAGAGCATGGCATCCAGTCCTGTTTCTTCATGGCAAATAGAAGGGGAAAAGTGGAAGCAGTGACAGATTTTTTCTTGGGCTCCAAAATCACTGCGGAGGTGACTGCAGCCATGAAATTAGGTCTTTCCTACCTCTCCACCAGTTGGAACCAACTCCTCCCCCTTCCTCTTTCCATCTGTGCTGGTCTTCCTGTGCTACAAACTGGCCAAGCTTCTTCCATCCTCAGGGCCTTTGCACAAGCTTTTCCTTTGCCTTAGAATTCTTCCCTGGCCTACCCACTTCCTCATCCCTCTTCCCCAAGTTAATGCCTTATCCTTTAGGCTTCATTTTAAACATATCTTACCCAGGGAAACTTCCCTGTCTAAACAAATCTACAATGGATCTCCCTGTTATTTGCTTTCACTGTTTCTCCTCAGCATTTATCCCAATTCTACAGTTACGTTGCTGTTTTAGGGTTTTTTTTTTATCTTTTGGCTGTGCTGCACTGCCACACTACACATGGGATCTCAATTCCTCAACCAGGGATCGAACCTGTGTCCCCTGCATTGGCAGCGCAGTCTTTACTACTGGACCATGATGGAAGTCCCTTATGTTGTTCCTTTAATTTTCTCTATTATTGGAATATCCATTTCATATAAAATTTAAATTGTAACAGGGTATAAAGTCTCTTCCTTCCCTGTCTCTCTGCTATGGATTTCTCCTCCTTACAAGTACTTAGTTTTAGCATTTTGAATATCCTTTCAGAAATATTTTGAGTATATAAGCAATGATGTACATAATATTCCTCTTTATTTTTGCCTTCTCTTTTATTAACACAGATCTTATGTACATTTTTCCACACTTAGTTTTTATCTGTTACTAATATATTGTGGCAGTCTTTTATATCACTGTGTAAATAGTTTATTTTTCATGTACCATATGGTATGGGCACATCATAATTTAACTTCAATTATTAGGCATTTAGGTTGTTTTCATGCTTTGGTTATTACAAAAAATGCTGCATTGAATAACTTTGTATTTAAGGCCATTTCCCACATTTATACTTATAGTATATATTCCTAGAATTAAAGAAATTAAAGGTTATGCGCATTTTTAATTTGGGAAGTAATTCTCAAACTGCTGTCAACGGAAGCTGTAACAATTCACATTCTCTCTAGCTGCAGAGGAAGAATGCATGTTTACTCATAACTCAGTGAAAATTTTGTTCTCTGCCAATGTAAGAGGTAGAAAGTATCTCTTGGAACCTTTAATTTGCATGTTTTCTCTTCCTTGCAAAGTTATATTTTCATATGTTTAAGACGCATTTGTATTTCTTCTTTAGTGAACTGTTTCTTCATAAACTTTGCTTATGTTATTATTTAATGTGTGACTTCCTCACTACACTCTAAGGCAAGGGTCCCCAACCTCTGGGATCTAATGTCTGATAATCTACGGTACAGCTGATGTAATAATTGAAGTACACAATAAATGTAATGCTCTTGAATCATCCCCAAACCATCCCCCCTACACTGGTTGTGTGGAAAAAACTGTCTTCCATGAAACAGATCCTTGGTGCCAAAAAGGCTGGAGACTAGTGCTCTAAGGTCAGGGATCCCCTGTATTTTGCTCATCACATAGGTCTTGGTACTGGAATGAATGAAGCTCAAAGAAATGACTGGCTCATGTTAAGCAGTAGTCAAATTTAGAACTCATGTTTGACTCCACAGCCCACGTATTTTCACAATCACCCCGTGGAAAGACAAAGCATTTAATTCACCACACCAGGGGCTAGAAAGGTAATGTAAAACGGCCCAAGTGTGCTGGGAAGCCAGGACTATGGCAGAAATGGTGAACAAATGCTACCTACGGTAGCAGCCAATTTTCAGACCTGTTTTACCATCAAGCAGGACTGCACACCTATTGTCGGATCTTTATTTACTCCGAGGCCAGATTTCTGGCTTTCTTAAGAAATCTCCTAATTTTTAAGTTTCCGATCAATACAAGACTGCATTCAAATACAGCCCACCGGCAGGATTTGCAACCTCTAGCATAAACAGAAGTGGGAGGCTGATGAGGCGGGTAATACCTTAGCTGGATAAAGACAGCCAAGAAAACTACGAATTTTTACGTAAGGCGAAAATGAGGTTCTCAGCCGTAGGGTCTGTAGGGTCTGGGCTTGGGAGCCGGGACTCCCAGAAGGCGGCTTGAAATAAACGCTGGGTGGCGTCAAAGCTGGGCAGGGCCAGGAGTGGCTGTACCCAGCGCTGTCGGGGTTTCTCAAGGAACGTCCACACAGGGGCGTGAAGGCGGTAGGGGCTGGCCGGGACGAAGGCGACGACTGGCTGCGCATCGCCTCACTGGCTCCTTTAGAGGCAAGTGGACCGAACGGAAACGCTCGACCCGTTCCGACATTGTAGAAGATCCTCAACCTCCCAGGCAAACCCTTCTGCTCGGCTATCTACTTCTTTCCCTGTTCGGCCCCTCCCCTCTTCCCCAGTCCTACGAGTTCCGTTTGCCTCGTCGTCTGGGAAACCGTCAACTTCCGGCCTCGCAGCGGTGGGCGGAGCTAAGATGGCTGAAGAGAAACTGTCTGCGGTGAGCTTCGAGATTCTGTTTCGTGTGTGGGCCTCCGGCCCGGGTTGCGGTTGGGCCGGGTCGGGCCGGGTCGGGCCGGGCTGAGCAGAGCGGAGAGGCGGGTAGGCGGGTAGGCGGGTGGCCTGTGTCCCACGTAGCGGCCGCTGGAGAAATGCGGGGCTGGGCCGGACCACCTCGGGTCGGGCCGGGTGACGCGGTCGGGTTCCGGGGAACTGCTCGGCCTGGGTCCCGGCTGAGATCTTTCCACTTACTGGGCTTGTGCTAGGACTGGGGCTGCTCTTGGAGTGCTCCGGACAGAGAAGTGAGGTTTTCATCAGAAAAGGCTTTTTTATTCGCCCCATGCTTTCTGTCTTACGAGGTTAGGGAAGGAAGCACTCTCACCTGTGCAGACATTTCCTGTTAATCTCTGGATTAGGCAGTGAGGCAAATCCTGAAAGCTTTCTAGTGCGTGTGGGTCGGGACCGTGGTTTGGCAAATATAGGAATTCAGCTGGTCTGAGTTAAGCGTTGATTAAATTCCACGAAACTGCTAATACAGAGTAACTCAGTTGAATTCAGGATGACCCAGTAGTAGTTATTTTGGAGGCGTAAATTCACAATTGGCTCTGATTTCTATCGAGTTCCAAGTGTGAAGCTTTGTTTCCCTTGTTTTAATGTTAAATTTCCAAGCATGTTCTGCGGATTTGTTAAAATGACTTATTTGTTGTTATTTTAGTGGCTAAGTCGTGTCCAACTTTTTTGTGACCCCACCCGGAATTTATTGTCCTTTTAAAAAATATAGGAGGCAAAATAGCAGTCTTTGACAGACTGTTTTATGCCTTAGTTTTGGCTGCTGAGGAGCACGGCCAGTAATACCTGTCGGGGGTTTGTTTGTTTTCTAGTCTGTCTTAAGAGAAATCACATTATTTTAGTATAATGAGAAAACTCTGTATACAAACCATGAGGCCCAAAGCAATTTATTAAGCTACGAATTAAAAACAAAATTAAAAGCGTTATTAATGTTCTTAGAATTTAGACATTGAAAACATGATAACTTAAGCTGCATAATCTTAAGTGTAAGGTATACAGGGCAACATGACATTGCTGCAAATATAGCTTATTCTTCAGTGCTCATTGTAGGTGTGGGTCGGTATTCATGAACAGAATATGAGTGTGATGGCAGAATTGTCCTATACTTTTGAATCCCTGGTAGTGTATTAAAGAGAATGGTTTATTTTGATATGATTTAGCACTTTGGCTGCAAGTTAATCATTTTCATTATTATCAAATTTATTGCTAGCAGTGTTACATTTATAATAACTCATCTTTCAGGTTAGGGCTGAATGGAAATTTGAATTTCTCCCCTTTTTGGAAATTATATGGCATCTTGTAATAGAATTAAAAGGACCTAGCCATGCCACCGGAGAAGGCAGTGGCACCCCACTCCAGTACTTTTTGCCTGGAAAATCCCATGGACGGAGGAGCCTGGTAGGCTGCAGTCCATGGGGTCGCTCGAGTTGGACACGACTGAGCTACTTCACTTTGCATTCTTCACTTTCATGTACTGGAGAAGGAAATGGCAACCCACTCCAGTGTTCTTGCCTGGAAAATCCCAGGGACGGGGAAGCCTGGTGGGCTGCTGTCTATGGGGTCGCACAGAGTCGGACACGACTGACGTGACTTAGCAGCAGCAGCAGCAGCAGCCATGCCGCTCCACCTGTATCATATTGAAATAAAAGCAAACCGTAAGCACCTGGTCCACTGGTGTTCCTTGCAGTACTGTTTATAGTGGCAAAAAGCTGGAAACAGTGAATTCCCATTAGCAGGGTAATGGAGGACTTCTGATATTCCCATACCAAGGAATATTATGCAGCCATTAAAAAGAATGTCCGAACTATATATTGTTGATGTGGAGGGATTTCTGTGGTGTACATTTAAGTAAAAACTAGTTGTGGAGTGGGGTGTTAAAGAAAATTCAGAGTAAATTTTAAAAATTATATTGGGTTTATTCAGTGATATAGCATCCAGTCTAGGAGACAGAAAGGAGCTCTGAGGAGCTGTACAAAATAAAATACTTATAGGCAAAAGGGAGCAGGAACAAGGAAGTTATAGACAAAAGGAGGGTTGGTTATGGCAAGGTGCACTTTCCTTCAGGGGATGGCAGAGGTCTGTCAGTTATAGTATACAACTAGTGCTGATCAGAGGACCCCTGATTGATTTAAGATTCCATTTCTGGGAGAGCTGAAACTAAGCTTCGATTTGGTGACTTGGGGCTTAGCAAACAAACATGACTCCATGTTGGGCCTGTTGTTAACAGGGATATTTTGTGTGATGTTAATTTGTGATGCAAAGGAAAAACGTGTAGATCTGTAGATATGCGTTTATAGAGGAGGAAAGAAGACGAAAAGACTTAAAATTCAGAATTTTGAACACATTTGTAAGGAAAAATCTAAGAATTCTACAGCAAAGACCTTGAGGCTAGGAGACATCCCAGCAAAATGAAGTATGACTAGTCCAGTGTGGGACACAGAGAAATTCTAATATGCTACTGAAACTACTGAGGATTATTACTTGTTCCTTAGGAGAACTGGGGACTGATATTTCTGTCTTATTTAAGAATATATAATAGTTTAGAGAGCTTAACGAAACAAGTGAATAACTGGTTTCCTTGCTTTATACCTAAAAACATTTTTATAACTCCCTAATTCCTGTTTTGTTTTTTTTTTTTTGGTGTGTTTGTGTAAATACCCATCATTCTTCCTGTAAATTACAAGATTAAACCTTTCAGAACAGAAAGCAAGAATTACTAGTTGCTACTACTTGCTCAAATATAGTGCATAGCATATATCATCTAACATGAATGTTAGATGAATAAATAATCATAGAGCTACTTAAAGATGAAGAAGGAATCAAAAAAAAGTAAGGAACTTACTATATATATCTCCCAGTTATGAATGAGATTGAATGGGCTAAGAGAATCCTTTGTATCGCAGAATGTCCTGGAAGATCTTTTGAGAAAGAGACTCCTCAAAAAATTGTAATTTATTTTAATTCTACTTTGTGCAGAAAGAAGCACTGCTGATTCATGAAAGGGCTTTCTGACTATTTAAGACTCTCTAATTAATATGTTCCCCAAAGTTAAAAAAGTCCCATTTAGATAAAAAAAATTTGGGGTTCTTTAGCCAGCTTTGTTGAGGTATAATACGCATACCATAAAATTTACCTATTTTAAGTGTACAGTTTGATCAGTGTTAGTAAATTTATATAGTTGCACAGCTGTCACTACCATTCACTTATGTCCATCTCTCAAGAAAGTTCCCTTAAGACCTAACTACAGGTATACTCCTAACGCCAGCACATGGCTAATCTGCTTTCTGTCTGCACAGTTTTGCTTTTTCTACAGTTTCATGTAATGGAATCACTTAGCATGTATTTTGAGGTTCATTCATATTGTATGTAATAACAGTAAAAGTTTGTAACTTTTTATTTCTAAGCAGAATTGATGGATATTTAGATTGTTTCTTGTTTTTGGCTATTTGAATAATGTCACTATGACTATTGGCATACAAGTCTTGGCATGCCTGTGTTTTCATTTCTCTAGGAGAGTAATTGCTATGTTATTTGGTAAGCTTATGCTTTAAAAAGAAACAAAACCTAAAACTGTTTCCTTAAGTGGCTAAACTATACTATTTAACATTTCTATGAGCAGTGTATGAGGAATTCAGTTTTTTCACATCCTTGCTAACACTTGGTATTGTCAACCTTTTTGAATTTAGCTCATCTAGTGGGTGTGTAGTAGTGGTTATTGTGATTTTAATTTGTATTTCCCTAATGAATAATGGTATTGAATACTTTTTTATGTGCTTATTCATCCATATCTTTTTTAAGTGTCTCTACAAGTCTTTTGCCCATTTAAAAATGGATTGTTTCGTTTATTAGTTAAGAGTTCTATGTTTGTTCTATCAAGATAATAAAATAACTAAAAGAACATTATAAATTCTTTTTTATTTTGAGGTCTTTTTTGGTTGGTCTGAAAGAATAAAAGGTTATTAAAAGTTTTAAAGAGCAGTGCTATTCATCTTTGAATACAGTGGGGATTGGGGCACTTATTGTCTGCACAGTTGAAAATCTAAGTCTAATTTACAGTGGCCCTGTCTATCCCTAGCTCCCTTGCATCTGTAGATTTAACCAGTCTTGGGATATGTTTATATTTTTACTACTGAAATATACTCAAAATTTTTACTAAAAATATTCAATATATATAAATATTAAGTATTTAATATATAAATTATACACAAGTTTAAATATTTAATATTTTTACTATTGAAAAAAATCTGTATATAAGTGGACCCTCAGAATTCAAACCCTTGTTGTTTAAATGTCAACTCTATAATGAAAACTTATACTTCACATGTTAAGAAATGAGTCATTAAAAACTTACCTAAATGTCTCTTTCCTGCTGCATTTTCCTCTTTTTTTTTTTTTTTACCAGAAATGATCTCATTCCTTAATTTTATGTTATTCTTTGGTTTTAAGTATAGCTTTTATCATACTTAATATCTTTAAATAATATATTGATTTTTAAAAAAAAATTAATGTTTCTTCATTTTTTAAAGCTATGAGGTATCTTCTTACAGGGAAATGCTACAATTTGTCCATTCTGTTAGATAGAGATTTGGGTTATTTCTGATTTTTTTCACCTTTATTGAGGTATAATTGACAAATAAAATTTTTACGTATTTATAATATACAACGTGATGATTTCATATACACACACACACACACAGTGAAAGGATTCTCATCATTGAGTTAATTAACACACCCATCACCTGTTTTGTGTATGAGGACAGTTAAATTCTATTCTCTTGGCAAATTTCAGTTATTCAGTACAGTGTTATTAAATATAGTCACCATGTTATGCATTAGATCCTTAGACCATATTCATCCTATAACACCTGGCAAGCACTTTTTTCTGTTTCTGTGAGTTCAGTGTTTTGTTTTTTTTTCCCTTCTGGTTTTTAATTAAAAGAAAAAAAAAATGCTGCTGTGAACAGGGCCAGGACTAGGGCAAGGCAACTTAAGTACTAAGGATGCAAAATTTATTAGTATCTCAGACCTGGCTATGAACACTTTTATATATGTCTCCTGATGTAAGAGTTTCCCCCAGAGTATTCCTAGAAATGGATTGATTGCTGGTTTATGGGCTACATCCATCTTTAACTTTATAGCTTATGGGAAATTTTGAGATGATTGTAGCTATTGATGCTTGTACCACCAGTTCTCATTGCTCACATCCGTGTTATATTTACAGCTTTAAATTCTGTCAACATGGTGGATATGAAATCTTAAACGAGAGTAATTTACATTTCCCTGATTAGTATTAGTATTGTTGGTTGTCTCCATTTCCTTTTCTCTGCAATGCCTAGGTCTTGTGTTTTATTTAATTTTCTACCTCAATATTTGTTTTTCTTACTGATTTGTAATACCTGCAGTTACTGCCTGTTACTTGTCTTTTTTGGCTTTGTTTTGTATTGCATATATCTTCCCTCAGTCTTCATTCTTTGCTTCCTTTTTGGAACAGAAGCTATTATTTTTTGGCTGTGCTGTGCAGCTCAAGAGGTCTTATTTAGTTCCCTGACTGGGGCTGAACCTGAGGCCTCAGCACTGAAATCACCAAGTCCTAACCACTGGACTACCAGAGAAGTCCCCAGAAGTTATTAATTGCAATGTAGTTGAATGTTTATGTCTTTTCTTAATTGATTTATGCTTTTATATCTTGTTGAAGACTTCCCTACCCTATGTATTTTTTTTTAAAGGCTTTAAAATTTGCCCTTTCCACATTAGTTTTCAATCTGTTTTGTTTTCGTTTTCCTAATGAAGCTTTTTTCTTGAAGTCTCTTTTGTCTAAATGTTAATATTGCTACTTTCTCTTTTTGCTTCTGTATTTTTGGCATATGTGTTCTCCCTTTTACTTTGTTTTCCTTTGCCCTTTTGTTTTAGATGTTTCTTTATACAAAATAGCGTATATCTAGATTAAAAAAAAAACAATTCTGGCAATCTGTCTTTTAACTAGAGAATTTCATTTTTTTCTCCTATTCTGACTTTCATCTTCCTTAACAAAGTACTCAGATTTTTTAAATAATATATATTTAACTTAAAGTTCATATTTAAACCTGAATAATATAGGGATCATCAAATGTTTTATTACCCATTGCTTTCTGCCAATTATGCCATTGTTCAGTTTTTTAGTTTTTGTATATCTCAGTTCAGCCCCACAAATTATACTTTTTGTTTGTTTTATGCAGTAAGTAGATGCTTATACTTCCATATTTTACCAGTTCCTTTAGTTGTTCTACTCCTTGCTTCTGAGATTATTTTCCTTTTTCCTAATGTATGTTCATTAACTATTTAGGCATTATAAAAACTTAAATTTTGTCTGAAAGACTTAAATTTTGCCGTTCTTGAATGTTAGTTTTGATTGGTGTAAAAGTTCAGGTTGGGAGTTGAGAAACTGTTTTTTAGGGGGCCAGTTGTAAATATTTTGAGCTTCATGGGCCATATATTCTCTGTCACAAGTAAGTCCGTTATGCACTTATAGTGGAGATCATTCATAGGGAATATGTAAACATGTGAGTGTAACTGTTCTGATAACATTTTGGTTGTAGACACTGAAATTTGAATTTTATATAATTTTCATGTGTTCTAAAATATTAAAATTGTTTTTAATATGAAAAATGTAAAAATCATTCTTAGCTTGCAGGCCATATAGCAATAGGCTGGATTTGACCTGTGAGCCATAGTTTGCTGATCTCATGTCTAGGTTAGTATTCACTTTACTTAGTACTTTACTCTTGGGTAAGGTACTAATTCTAATTATTCTTATAATGTCAATGATATCTTCTGTTTTTAATTGTTGAGAAGTCACCTGTCAGTCTAATTGTCGTTTTGTTGCAGATAATCTGGTGATACGTTTTTTCCTTTGGCTGGTTTTAAGAACTTATTGTCATTGGCGAGGTCCTATGATGTATCTAAGTGTGGATTTATTTTCGTTTAACTTGGTTAGAATTGGTTGAGCATCCAGAATCTAAAGATTCGCATGTCTCATTACTTCTGGAAATTTTCAGCCATTATTTTTGCTTATGTACAACATGCATGCATGCTGTCGTTTCAGTCATGTCCAACTCCGTGCGACCCTCTGAACTGCAGCCTGCCAGGCTCCTCTGTCCATGGGATTCTCCAGCCAAGAATACTGGAGTGGGTGGCCATGGCCTCCTGCAGGGATTCTTCCTAACCCAGATTGAGCCTGCATCTCTTACTTATACCTTGCATCAGCAGGCAGGTTCTTTACCGCTAGTGCCACTCGGGAAGCTTCTTACACACAACATGGGAGGCAGATTAAAAAAAAAAATTCATTTGAAGATTTTCTGCCAAGTTATAGTATAAAATAGTGTGTCTATGATATTAAATAATGGCTTTGTAAAAATACTCCATCCTAGAATTGAGTGCTTGATCATCTCTGTGTAGATGACTTTATAGGCTTCCTCTTATCAAAATTGTGATTTTTTTGGTTTTGGTGCAAATCAGTATAGCATTGAGTGTAATACTAATATGTTTTATAATACTAATATGTCTAAGAACTTAACACATTTATTTGTATACTTTATATCATGCATTACAGTTCTGTATAATAAATGCACATTGTAAGTATATACAATAAATATGCATTATGCATTATTAATAATTGGGACAGCAAAAGTGCAACTTGACATTTGGTTTTTAAACCATATTCAAAATAATTCTTTGTACTTTTATGCAGTTAATAGATTACTTGCATGATTGGAGAGCTGATGATTTTTATTTGAATGCTTCTTTAAGCTAGCAAGATTTATGGTGGTACTTTAACATAGGCTTCTTCATTTCAGAGAACTCAGCTTCCTGTGTCTGCTGAATCTCAAAAACCCGTGCTGAAAAAAGGTCTGTATATAATTTCATTGCGTCTGTATATTTGCACAGATTTTTCTGTCTTACTGATTCTATTCTGCCATATCTAGCTTTCATTTTGTGAAGTTGTTAGATATTAGGGGATTGATTTTACCTAAAAGTATGTTTAAATGGGGTTTTATTTTAATATATAAATGTGTACTAACTTTCTACTTGTGGAAAAACCACTATAAAGTTCCTGTAGTATAGATCAGGCCTCAAATAATCTCATGTATATGTGTGTTGAATAAGTGTGAGGTTTTATAAAAAGTCTGGGAAGCCTAACTTGGTGAGGACTCAGCGCTTTCACTGCCAGGGGCCCAGGTTAGATCCCTGATCGGGGTAAGATGCTGTGAGATGCAGCAAAAAATAAAATTAATTAATTAAAAAAATAAAATCCAATAGAGGTACGTACTGTATAGAGGAATAAGATTTCTTCATTTGTTAACCTAGGAAATCTTAGGAGGGTTTGCATCCCGTTTGTCAGTGACTATACTGGCTCTTCCTCCACGTTCACCCAGTTTTAAAGGACTGGGTGTCTTATCTACTTCCTAGGCCTTAGACTATACCTGAACTTTTTGTTTAGCAGGAGAGACCATCTGTTTTATTGTTTATTCATTTATTTATTATCTGCTAGATGAGGAAACATGGAAGGGGCGTGCGTTGCCCAGGGTCTTGTGTGTTGCTCTTGTTTGCATACCCGAGTTACAGTCACCAGGCTATATGCCGTTTTGCAGCATGCGTTCTCCTGTTGTTTGCTCAGAGTTTTGATTTTGTTAATAAAGTGTTTACTTGGGGCATTTCTGTTTCTGTTATTCTTTGAAATTATAATACAAGTTGTTGGAAAATACTAACTTTCAGGAATTTATTTTCAAAGGGTTTTTTTTTTTTTTTGGAAAACAGTTTTCACTGAAAGAACAGTACATCTACAATGTAGATTATTTGTGAAATTTAGATGAATTCTGCCAATGTCTAACATCATTGCTAATTTTTTTTTTATATTTGTGTGTATTTATTTGGCTGGACTGGGTCTTAGTTGTGGCATGCAGGATCTATAGTTCTGGCATGTGGGATCCAGTTCCCTGACCGGGGATCAAAGGGCCCCTGCATTTGGGAGCAGGGAATCTTACCCACTGGACCACCAGGAAAGTCCCCACTGCTAATATTTTAAACACCATTTCTGGACATGAGCATCTTCTTGCTGTGATATCTGTTCATTTAATCAGTAGGGTGATTTGGGACTTGTGGTATTGTAATCATCCCTCCAGTATTCTTTCCATACTTCCTCCAGGGTCATGTCGTGTGGTTCAGTTGACTTCCAGTCCAGGAAAATTGTAATTAGTACACACCAATCAAGAATTGGCCCATGCCCAATTCAGGCTAATGAGATGAAAAGTTTATAGCTATTGGGAAAGGGACATATTGACAAGTATGCTAAAAAATTAAGCAGTGCCATAGTGCCCTTTGGGAGAAGGCAATGGCACCCCACTCCAGTACTCTTGCCTGGAAAATCCCATGGACGGAGAAGCCTGGTGGGCTGCAGTCCATGGGGTCGCACAGAGTCGGACACGACTGAAGTGACTTGGCAGCAGCATAGTGCCCTTTCCAATCATTTCTTCCTCCCTTCCCCACTGCAGAGCAACCACTTTCTGGTTTCTGGTATTAAAGTTTAGTTTTTCCTGTTCTTGAACCCCTCATACCTGTGAGTACTTAGCAGGTTCCAAGACCAGTGAGTGATAGGTATTTGGAATGCACAGATAAATAGGGCATGGGTTCTGCCCTCAGGGAATTGACAGTCTTCAGGGCATAGGGAATATAAGCAAATAAGTAAAGTGCAGTGTGTATTCCCTAGGCCCATCCTTCTGAAGGTTAAACATAGCCAGTTTCAGCTCTTCCACGTGGGAGTTTAGAACTCTTTTGCCATTATTGCTTTGGCTCTATAGTGAAATTTGTTGGCCATCTTGGAAGTAGAGCGTTTAGAACTAAATAGAATATTCCAGGTATGATGTGAACAGGGCCAAGTGAAATGTCTGGAAGATAAAATCTGTTGATTTGGATCTTTCTGTTAATCAGCTAAGATTGCTTTGCCTTTGGGCAACCATTTTACACATTTGCAATACCATTGTATTGCATAGTGTCAGAGGTGTGATTCATATATAAATATAGTTCAATTCAGTTCAGTTCAGTCACTCAGTCGTGTCTGACTCTTTGCAACCCCATGAACTGCCGCACGCCAGGCCTCCCTGTCCATCACCAACTCCTGGAGTCCACCCAAACCCATGTCCATTGAGTTGATGATGCCATCCAACCATCTCATCCTCTGTCGTCCCCTTCTCCTCCTGCCCTCAGTCTTTCCCAGCATCAGGGTCTTTTCCAGTGAGTCAGCTCTTCACATCAGGTGGTCAAAGTATTGGCGTTTCAGCTTCAACATTAGTCCTTCCAATGAACTCCCAGGACTGATCTCCTTTAGGATGGACTGGTTGGATCTCCTTGCAGTCCAAGGGACTCTCGAGAGTCTTCTCCAACACCACAGTTCAAAAGCATAAATTCTTCGGCGCTCAGCTTTCTTTATAGTCCAACTCTCATATCCATACATGACTACTGGAAAAACCATAGCCTTGACTAGATGGACCTTTGTTGGCAAAGTGATGTCTCTGCTTTTTAATATTGCTGTCTAGGTTGATCATAACTTTCCTTCCAAGGAGTAAGCATCTTTTAATTTCTAATGAGAAAATCAGCATAAGCTTATAGAAATTTGGAAAACATAGGGAAGTATAAAGAAAACAGGGAAAAAAATCAGCCCTAAGGATTAGTGAACTTTGACAAATTAAAAATCAGGGTAGTATTTTGAACAGAAAGCTTCCATATTTCACTGTGCAATCTTTAGATGTCTCACAGATGGCCAGCAGGCACATGTTAAGATGCTCCTAATTACTAATTATTAGAGAAATGCAAATCAAAACTATGAGGTACTGCCTCACACTGATCAGAGTCTTCATCATTAAAAAGCCTACAAATAGTAAATCCTGGAGAGAGTGTGGAGAAAAGGGAGCCCTCTTACACTGTTGGTGGGAATGTAAATTGGTGCAGCCACTATGGAATACAGTATGGAGGTTCCTCAAAAAAACTAAAAATGGAGTTGCCATATAATCAAGCAGTTCCATTCCTGGGCATATACATAGACAAAACTCTTAATTCAAAAAGATACATGCTTCCCTGTGTTCATAGCAGCACTATTTACCAAGCCAAGACATGTAACGAACCTAAATGTTATTGACAGATGACTGAATAAAGATGTTGTGTGTGTGTGTGTACATATATATATGTGTACACACACACAGAAAATTACCAGCCATTAAAAAGAATGAGATAATGCAGCAACATGGGTGGACCTAGAGATTGTCATACTAAACGAAGTAAGTCAGGAAGAGAAAGACTAACACCATATGATATCACACATGTGAAATCTAAAATATGGCACGAATGGATGTGTCTATGAAACAGAAGCGTACTCACAGACACAGAACAGACTTGTGGTTGCCAAGGGGCAGGGAAGTGAGGGAGGGAAGTATTGGGCATTGGAATAAGCAGATGCAGACTACAATATACAGGATGGATAGACAACAAGGCTCTACTGTATGGCACAGGGAACTAGATTCAGTATGCTATGATAAAGGTTTATAGTATATTGAAAATCTAGTATTTTGTTGAAATAGTATGTAACATAGTATATGAAATGGTATATATTTAGCATATGAAGCAGTATATATCATAGCATATTGAAAATCTAGTATAAAAAAAATCATAGTACTTTGTTCAAAATCATGGTAACGGTTTATCACAGTATATTGATTTAGTTCCCTGCGCTATACAGTAGAACCCTGTTTATCCATCCTGTATATAATAGTTTGCATCTGCTAGTTCCAGACTCCCAATACTTCCCTCCCTCACTTCCCTGCCCCTTGGCAACCACAAGTCTGTTCTCTGTGTCTGTGAGAGCACTTCCCTGGTGGCTCAGCTGGTAAAGAATCTGCCTGCAATGTGGGAGACCTGGGTTCAATCCCTGGGTTGGAAAGATTCCCTGGAGAAGGGAATGGCTACCTGCTCCAGTATTCTGGCCTGGAGAATTCCATGGACTGTGTAGTCTATGGGGTTGCAAAGAATCGGACATAACTGAGCGACTTTCACTAAGGTTTCACGTGATAAACCATTATGGAAAAGAATATGAAAAAGAATAGATAGATATAGATGAGTCACTTTGCTGTATAGCAGAAATTAACATTGTAAATCAACTATACTTCAATAAGAGGCTTTCCACATGGCACAGTGGTAAAGAATCCACCTGCCAGTGCAGGAGATGCAGGATAAGTGGATTTGATCCCCAGGTGAGGAAGATCCCTTGGAGTAGGAACTGGGAACCCACTCCAGTATTCTTGCCTGGAAAATGCAACCATGAGGTTGCAAAGAATCAGACATGACAGCACACACACATACTTCAATAAAATTGTAAAAATCCTAAATATCTTTTTAATCTCTAGATTTTCTCAATCTTGATACTATTGACTTTTTGGTCAAGATAATTGTTTCTTGGGGGAGCTGTCCTGCATATTGCAAGATGGCCACTGCATTCTTTATCTCTACTTAGTAGATGTTAGTAGCACCCAGTTGTGACAACCGGAAATGTCTCCAGATATTTCCAAATGTTCCCTAGGGTACAGAATTGCTCCTGATTGAGAACCACTGCTGTAGTTAAAGAGTATGATACTTCAGTAGAAGGTAGACTGTAGGAAGTTGGTAAGTTTATCATGGGGACTTCACACATAAGTTGAAATAACAGGCAGAGAGACTTTATTTGAACAAGCAGCAGCCATGGCATTTTAACCAAGAAGTTCTGAGTCTGGGTTTGGATGTTGTCTCCCACACCCTTCCCTCCTCAGCTTGAGAGGCCAATATCCTAGCTTGACTCCAGTCTTAAGGGTAGTGAGTGCCAGCTCACTGGAAGGGATAAACAACTTTTTATTTGGGATTCTTGTCTAAATATATTAGGACTTTTTCAACAACAAGCAACTTATTTGGAATTGTTTACAGAACTACTTGATGGTTCTGAGAAAAAGTATCCTACGTGGGGCTACTTACATCCTCTTCATTTTCCTCCCATGATATGACCTCAGATAACTCAGAAAACTTTCTTCTGGCTTTCAGTTGAGGTGAGTTAACTGATTTACTTCATGGGCTTATTTGCTTCCTTAAAGGAGTCTTCACTGAAGACCTTACTCATTTTGGAGTGGCTGCATAGGCTAGGATGAATTTAATTTACAATCTGAGACAATCTATTTACTATGTGAGAAACTTGGTCTCAGCTTGTGGTTTGCTTTTAAAGTATTTTTTAATAAACGAAGTTTTAAGAAATTGTGGCAAAACACACATAACATTTGCTTCTTTAATCATTTAAAAGTACAATGCAGTGGCATCAGTGGCATTCACCATGTTGTGCAACCATCACCATCATCTATTTTCAAAACTTTTTTAGCACCCCAAACAGATTCTCCAGCCATTAAATATAAACTCTCCATCTCCCCTCACCTCTAGCCTCTGGTATCCTCTATTGGTTTGGCCAAAAAGTTCCTCTGGCTTTAACATTTTTCCATTGAGAAACTTCTGTAAAGACTGAAATAAATGGAAATCC
Source organism: Bison bison bison (assembly GCF_000754665.1). Classification (NCBI taxonomy): domain Eukaryota; kingdom Metazoa; phylum Chordata; class Mammalia; order Artiodactyla; family Bovidae; genus Bison; species Bison bison. The sequence continues at coordinate 4,110,553 of NW_011495077.1, read as the reverse complement.
AAAGGTGCAATGCCTGGTGAATATGGTGGATGATTCAGAGCTTCTCAGCCAAGCCATGACAGTTTTTGCCTGGTCATCAAAGAAACATACAGTCTTGCTTTATCCTGTTGGAAGATTATGCATTTTCTAGTGATTAATTCTGGAGACTTTTCAAGTGCTGCCTTCATTTGGTCTAATTGGGAGCAGTACTTGTTGGAATTCATCATTTGGTTTTCCAGAAGGAGCTTATCAATAGACGACTCGCTTCCAGTTCCACCATACAACATATCACCTTCTTTGGATGAAGACTGGCCTTTGGTCTGGTTGTTGGTGGTTGATTGCACTTGCCCCATGATCTCTTCCATTCCATGTTATTGTACAGTATCCACTTTTTGTTGCTTGTCATATTCATTTTAAAAATGGAAAGTTTCCATTATGTTTAAGTAGAGAATCACAAATGGAAATACAGTCAGTTTTTTTCACTTAACTTATGGGGAACCCAAGCATCAAAGTGATTAACATAACCAAGTTGGTGCAGATGATTTTCATTGCTTGACGTGGATATTTTGAGTATGTCAGCTATCTCCTACGTGGTATAGATATGATTGTTCTCAATGTCTTGATTTGATCACTGTCAACTTCAGTTGGTATATCCAACTGAGCATCATCTATCGAGAAATCTACAGCATGAAACTTTGCAAACCATTTTGACATGTTTGATTTAGTCATCTTCTTCATACACTGCACAAACCTTTTTTTTTTGCATTTTAGTTGTGTTTTTACCTTTCTTGAAATAATAAAGCATAATATGCCAAAAATGTTGCCTTTTTATCTTCCATCTTTAGTATTAAAGTGGCTACAGAAAAATTCACCAATTTTGATAAATTAAAAAAAATGCATGCTGATATGACAGTTGTCACAATAGAATCTAACAGAACTGTTCTGAATGACGTTAAAGACAACTAAGTGCAACTAGCTCCATCATACAGAAAAAACCAAGTGAACTTTTCAAGCCAAGCCAATACTGTCTGTGTGAATTTGCATATTCTTGATAGTGCATTCATATATGCAGAATTATGCAACATTTATCCTATTGTTTCTGACTTATTTCACTTAGCATATTTTCAAGATTCATCTGTGTTATAGCCTGTTGAACAGATTTCATTACTTTTTAAGGCTAAATAATATTCTGTTGTTTGTACACACAGTAAATATTTTGTATATCCAGTTATCTGTTGATGGACTTACGGGTTGTTTCTACCTTTTCACTATTGTTAGTATCACTGCCATGAATGTTGATGTATAAATAAATACATTTGAGTACCTACTTTTTTTATGTTTATTTCTAGGACTTCGCTTTTTATTGAATGTGTTACATAAGAGATTTAGTCAAAAAGCTCATGTTGTCGCCGGACTCCTCTTGTTCTTCTTTCTTTGCCTTCCACTTCTCAACTGGAGAGCAATGGTGGAGGGGCAGGACTTCCTGGTAGGGCAGATCCATCAGCCCCCACATTGCAGATGAGGCTTCCCGTGTTGACAAGGCTGGAGCCCTGCCGGAAGTGTTCGGCATTTCTGTTAGTTTTAATGAGAACATTGATCTGTCCCTCTGTGACTGAATGTCATCTCATTGTGGTGTGGGGTGAGGCCAGTAGATGAAGATGAAAGTGCCCAGTTAGTGGCTGACTGCCCGCCTCACTGCTGTTCAGGGCCTCATTGCAATGTGGCCTTAACTTCCTTGGAAGCATTTTAGCAGCACTGTAGAAAGGGGCTCCCTGCTTTCAGCTGTTTTGGGTATATACTCTGAAGTGGAATTGCTGGCTCCACTTAATGACGTAATTTTACTTGATTTTTTTGAGGAATAGTGTTAACTTCTAATTTAAATAGAAGGTACTGTATACAACTTTTATTTTTCCCCGATGATAGTAAAATCTACAAATTTTAGGTGCCCAGTTTTTGAATTTTGACAAATAACATATGTAGTCATCAGCTAGGATGAGTTAAATATTTTTATCACCCAGAAAGTTTCTTCCAGCTCCTTCCCAGTCAGTCCTTCCTTCAGTTCCCTAGAGGGAACCATTGTTCTGATTTCTGTCCCTGAAAGTAAATTTTGTCTGTCTGTGCTTGAACTTCTTGTCATGAAGTCATACAGCAGTGCATCTTTTGATCAGTTTTTTTTTTTTTTTTTTTACAACTCGGTTACAGTTCTGAGTTTTATTTGGCAAGCAAAGGATAGTACACCCTCGAGGTGTGAGAGTGGGCCGGCCCCAAAGGAGAGGCCTCAGTCCATCTTGCTTCTCTTTTTATACGTTTTGTCTTCTCCTTGCTGAGCCTGCTCTATGTAAATTGGGCTATCCAAGAAGGGGGTGTGTTTGTTTCACCTGAAGTTCTCACTCTGGTCCACGGATTTTCTATTGTTCCATTTTCAGAGGCTTTTCCCTTTCTTTGTCTTTTAGCCACTGCCATTTTTTACTCCTTTTTTGATCAGAAGTTTTAATTTTGATGAAGGGTGATTTATTAATTTTTTTCTTTATGGTTAATGCTTTTTGTGTCTTGTCTAGGAGGTTATGACCCTTACCCTCAGACTGAGTTGTGTGCCCCCACCTCTTCTGCATTGGTATTGCAGAAATTAATCTTTTTGGTTGAGGGGGTGTTTAATTTGATTCTTGACACTTTTATTAACATATACCATATATACAGAAAAGTACATGTTATAATTGTACAGCTTAATACGTTTTTACAAAGTGAACATATCCATGTACTCACCATCTTTTTTTTAAACATAAAACCAATGTATGTATTTATTTTTAATTCATTGATTATTTTATTTTTGGCTGTACTGGATCTTCATTGCTTTGTGCAGGCTTTCTCTGGTTGAGGGGAGCTGTTCTTCCTTGTGTGTGGGCTTCTCACTGCAGTGATTTCTCGTATTGTGGAGCTCCGGCTCTAGGGCGAGTGGGCTCAGTAGTTACAGCACACAGATTTAGTTGCTCCACCACATGTGGAATTTTCCTGGACTAGGGATCAAGTCTGTGTTCTCTGTATTGCCAGGCGGATTTTCTTATCCACTGTGCCACCAAGGAAGTCCTTGTACTCACCATCTTGATTAAATTATAGAACATCATCAACATCTCAGAGGCCTCCCTCATACCCCCTGCTGCTGCTGCTGCTAAGTTGCTTCAGTCGTGTCCGACTCTGCGTGACCCCATAGACAGCAGCCCACCAGGCCCCGCCGTCCCTGGGATTCTTCAGGCAAGAACACTGGAGTGGGTTGCCATTTCCTTCTCCAACGCATGAAAGTGAAAAGTGAAAGTGAAGTCGCTCAGTCAGAGCGACTCTTAGCGACCCCATGGACTGCAGCCCACCAGACTCCTCCGCCCATGGGATTTTCCAGGCAGGATACCCCCTACCAGTCATTAACTACTCCTCTCAAAGATGGTTACTTAGGTATTTAGGGTTTTACCTACTTTTGAACTTTATATAAGTGGATGGAATCATTCAGTGTATACATTTCAGTATCTGACTCTTTTGCTCAAAATTATCTTTTTGGTATTCATGTATCTTGTTGCATGCAATAATGGCTGTTTTTTCCATTATAACATAGTATTGCATTATGGGTTGATAGCCCAGTTTATTCACTTTACTTGGAATGAACATTTGGGATACTTTCATTTTGAGATGTTACGCATAATGCCATCCTTAAAGTGTATGTTTTTTTTGGTACACTTATGTAGCAGGATTTGTACTTATGTACACTTAGTAGCAGGATTGCTGGGTCACTGGGAAGGATGTACTTAAGTTCAGTAGATATGAGCAACGTTTCCAAATACATTTAATATAATCCCCTTTGTGTATGTGTACACTTTCCCATATGCCTAATTATGCATAGAAATTCCTTAGAAAATAACTCACTTTCTAGCGAGGAGGAGGAATGGACAGAGTCTTTAATATTCTCTCTGTCCTTTCAGTTTTATTTTTACTGTATGTATGTAGGGTTGTTTTAATTTTTTTTTTAATTGAAAATCTTGCTATCATAATATGTCAAAAGTCCTGTTCTGCTTTTTTTGGTAATAGGAAAACTTTGATATCATTATTAATTTTGTGTTGCTAAGTTACTCATTTAACTACACCAAGTTTCATCCCAATTATAAAGGACTTTCCAGTGTTAAAATGTATAAAATTGGAAAGTTCTTTACAATTGGGACAGAAACTTGCTGTGGTTAAATGAGTAATTTGGAGGCCTGGGATATAGCCCTGCCTTTCCCATTAATAAGCTCTTGAATATAGGCAAATCACTTAACCTCTGGAATCTTAATTTCCTCATTTGTGAATAGTCCCAAAATTGTATGACTCACTAGCCTCATGGGAATATTCAGTGGAATAATAAGGGAGAAAACACTTTGCACTATATATATATATAAATTAATGTTCATATTATTATAGATATAAGTAAGCCATATAAATGTATAAAAATATCATATATAAATATGGGGAATTAAGTTTTGATTTTAGAAAGTAAGATAGTTTAAAATAATCTAGGGTATATAGTAAGGGCTTCCTCAGTGGTGGAGTGGTAAAGAATCCACCCGCAATGCAACAGATGCAGATTCGATCCCTGGGTTGGGAAGATCCCATGGAGGAGGAGATGGCAAGCCATTCCAGTACTGCCTGTAAAATGCCATGGACAGAGGAGCCTGGAGGGTTATAGTCCATGGGATTGAAAAGATTCGGACACAGCTAAGCACACATGCACACAGGGTATGTAGTAAAACCATAATCTGTTATATGAATTGTTCCTTTCTTCCTCATCCCAGTTTATGTTCATGAGAGGCAAACCTGTTGGATAGGTAGCAGTTTAATATTTTTTTTATAACGCTGTCTTCTAGCACGTACCCTTGGGTGACTGCTGAGTCGGTCTAGTTTCTGCCTCCTTCATCCTCATTTATATTTCTGAGCAGAGGTGGCATTTCTGCTGATCCTGGAGCTGTTTGCCCTCAAGTCCGTTCCTCACCCTTCCCTTCTCTGCTGAGTATTGTGAGGAGCAGACCCTTGCGGGCTTCATTCCTTCCTAGGCTGTGGTGTCAGCACAGTTTCTGGCTGGATTAGCAAGTGAGGGGAACTGGCAGGAGACTGGAGGGTGGGAGGAAGGAGAAGACAGGGCTTTCCCTTCTTTCTCTCTGCTTTGGGAAGTTGGAGGAGTAGCGTGGCTTCTGAAGCGTCTCTTGTTGCTTCTGGCAGTCAGGCCATATGCTTTGAGCTTCTTCCAGGTAAGCTCAGCCTTAGGTACTGGTAGCAATACACTCCCTCGTTTTTTCCCTCAGTTCAGAGGTGGTAGTGACTTGTTCCCATGCTAACCTCTGATTTGCATCACTGTTCCCCCGTTGGTTCTCATTTCTGCCCTCACCTGTTCGCTGCATTGAAGCCCTTCTGTTTTAAATCCTCAAGTAGTTTCTGTTTCCTCATTAGACCCTGTCTGATACAGAGCTCAAATTGATATAACAAAAATGCCTTCCATATTTCAAGATTTGTTATTTCTTTTGATGTCCCCAGTAATATACTGAGGTAGAAAAGTATTATAGTTCCTATTTTAACATGAGGAAATTAACTTGTTGAATAACTACTTGCAGATTTTTCATAATTTCTCCAGTGAAAATTATAGGGGGAAAATGGAGGCCCAGAGACTTAAATTACTTGCTGTAAGTCCCACAGAAGTCTGTTACTGATTGAAGATTGGACTTCTACATGTAAAAATCCTATGTGCAACGTGTCTTCTCCTTAATGAGATCTGTTACCAAAGAAGTGTTCATTTATAATGTACTTACAAAAGCTTTAGTCATTGTAGAAAATTTTTTAATTAAAAATTTAAAGCACAATAATTTTCTGCTCAACATCCCAGATGCTGGGAAAGATCAAGGGCAGAAGGAGCGGGGGGCAACAGAGGATGAGATGGTTGATGGCATCATCAACTCAATGTACATGAGTTTGAGCAAACTCCCAAGAGAGAGTGAAGGACAGGAAATCCTGGCATGCTGCTGTCCATGAGGTTGCAAAGAGTCGGACGTGACTTAGTTACTAAGCAACAACATTTGTATATCCAGGGTGCTATTCACTACCGTTAATCAATGTAATGTAAAGTTTTGAATTTTGGTTATTTTTATGAATAAAAATACAATAGGGCAAATTACAGGGAAGAATTCTTGTGATGTCATGTTTGTTTGGTTATGGAATTGTTTAAGACGTGTCTGGTGTATTCTTAAGAGGAGGAAAGAAAGAGACGTCACAAAAGAGTGGAATGGGGACAGGAGAAGAGAAGGGCAAGGGAGTATTGTTGCCAGGTCACCAGCCTTCCGCCGCCACTGCCTTGGTGATGGTGGAGAGCTATGTGGGAGCTGGAGATGTGAATCAGGTCTTTTTACAGTCACCTGAAAGGCTCTACCTTGTCTTGATAAAAAATGGGAGGGGGCAGTGTGCTGAGTGAGATCTTCTTTACAAACAGCTGAAAAACTTACTGTGTCATTATCTCATCAGCTGGTTACCTGACCTCCATGGTAATATAGACTCCTAAATTTAGTGTAGCATGGGAGATGACTACCTTGCTCTGCTATAAAATACAGGAGGAGGCTCTACTTTGCACTTAAATGTCTTATTGTTTTTAGGATCTATCAAATAGGTAATTCTCCTAATACTTGCGAAAGCATGTGTGAACCAGTATCCCTGTTTGTAGGTGGAATTTGACTGAGCAATGATCTGGAGTACAAGAAATTCAGCTTACACATTTACAGGTAAAATTCTAACTAAATTCAGGATTCATAGGGATTTCTGTGGTATCTAGAATTTCCTCATCTTCAAAACTGACTAATAATAATCATAAAAATAACATCCACAGCTAGCCCTTCTTTAGGGCTTACTGTGTACCAGACAGTACTCGAATCTCTTTATGTGTATTGTCATTCAGTCCTCACAACTCGGGGGGGATATTTTATCCCCTGATCCTTCTACTTAAGTGTGAGGAATATATCACTCACTAATAATGGGTATTTTATTATCATCTGTCCCTTCTGCTAGTAGTGTCTTACCAGCCCCCAACTCTGCCCTGATTACAAGCTCCCCGGAAGCTTATAATCAGTTTTGTTCACTTTTGTATCCCCATTGCCTAGAACAGTGCCTGGCATGTGGTTGGTACTCAGTGAATATTTGTTGAATGAATGAGTTTTTTATAGATGAGGAAACTAAGTTTTCCAAGATTACACAGTAATAGGACAATATTACAGATCACTGTAATGATCTGTAAAGTCTTTGGTGAACCTAGAGTTCTTTTAACTTTTAGACAAGCTATCATCAAGAGTGTGAAATGACTGTTGCTGCTGCTGCTGCTGCTAAGTCACTTGTCTGACTCTCTGCGACCCCATAGACGGCAGCCCACCAAGCTCCCCCGTCCCTGGGATTCTCCAGGCAAGAACACTGGAGTGGGTTGCCATTTCCTTCTCCAATGCAGAAAAGTGAAAGTGGAGTCACTCAGTCGTGTCCGACTCTTAGCAACTCCATGGACTGCAGCCCACCAGGCTCCTGTGTCCATGGGATTTTCCAGGCAAGAGTACTGGAGTGGGGTGCCATCGCCTTCTCCAGAAATGACTGTTAGGCACTTGAATTTGGTGGTGCTTTCCCTTCTTCTAATTCCTACTGTATTTCATGAGCCTCTGGGCCCTTGAGATACTTTACAAATTGAACTTTTTTTTTCTCCCATTCGTCACCCATGGAACACAAAAAATAGTTCATCCTTTATTGTAAGATTTTAATAATACTGTGTGTGTGTGTGTGCTAAGTTGTTTCAGTCATGTCCAACTCTTTGCGAACCTTTGGACTGTAGCCTACTAGAGTCCTCTGTCCATGGCATTCTCCAGGCAAGAATACTGGAGTGGGTTGCCATGCCCTTCTCCAGGGGCTCTTCCCAACCCAGGGATTGAACCTGCATCTCTTGTGTCTCCTGTGTTGGCTGGCAGGTTCTTTATCACTAGTGTCACCCAGGAAGTCCAAGATTTTAATAATAAGAAAGACTCAAATTTGCATTTTATAAATTTTCTTTAGGCTATAGAAGCAGTGATAGTGATATTATAAACTCAAAGGATTCAGTGTCTCCTTTCCTTCAGAAAAGGGGTAGGTAACAGTGAGGTAGGTCATACAGTTGAGACTTACTTTAAGATTGCATACACACCCACTCACATCTGCCTTTAAGCTTGATGATTTGTGTGGTCTTCTGTAGGAAATTTAACTTTGGAAATGGTTAGGCAGAACAGGAATGGCTAATATCTGATGTTTGATGGGGCGCAGGGGAAGAGAAGGAAGGAAAAAAAAGTCTTTGAAGAGTCTCACATAAGCCCTACTGACTAGAAGAAGGGTGATCCTAGTCAGAGAATGTGGGTAATTGGAAAATGAAGAGTTAGGTTGCTTAACATTTAATCTTTTTTTCTTTCTTCTTCTTTATAAAATCATATCCATATTTCTGTCATAATTTCACTTTATAAACTCCATTGTTATTCCCTATTGGAAAAGAAAAAAGCATTCTTAATTGTGGCTCAGCTTGGTAAAGAATCCTCCTGCAATGTGGGAGACCTGGGTTTGATCCCTGAGTTGGGAAGATCCTCTGGAGAAGGAAAAGGCTACCCACTCCAGTATTCTGGCCTGGAGAATTCCATGGACTGTATGGTCCATGGGGTCACAAAGAGTCAGACATGACTGAGTGACTTTCACTTTCAACATTAATTCTGGGTCACAGTAAGCTTTTTTCCTTCCCATCATTATTAATATTATGCACATGTAAGTCTTGGGTTTTTTGTTGTTATATCGCCTATGGTTCTGGAACAGAATGATTACAAATCATTTCCCTTTCTTCCCCTGGTGTACCCTTTTTTTTACATTTTGAAAAATAAGGGAACACCAAAACTTCCCCCGTGGTCCAGTGGTTCAGTCTCCACTGTAGGGGATGCAGGTTTCATCTGTAGTCTTGGAACTAAGATCCCATATGTGGTGTGGTGTGGCCAAAAAAAAAAGTGACCATTAAACTAATCAGGGAATACCTCAAACATGTATTAAAATGCATAAAAAATAACAAATACCCATGTGCTTACAGGCCAGATTTAATAAATAAAAACATTTAGACTTATATATTTTAGAGCTTTTAATTTTTTTGATAGCTAAAGCATTAAAGAGTTTAATTCTCCTTTTTATTGATTTCTAATTCATTCTTCCTTCTTCCTTGAGGTCTCCACTGTTCTGAGGTTGATGTGAATAACTGTCTCCCTTTTTACCATAGAAAAGTTAACTTCTTAATGAATTTTTACCTATAATTTAATTGAATTCAAAGAAATAGTAACTCATAGTTTCTCTATTGTGAATCATTTTCAGTGTCTGAGGTGTCTGAAATATTTTTCTCCTTGTTGACTTCTCATAACTGGGCAACAGTATAACGTTTCACATTTGAGCTATTGCTAAGACTGTGTTTAGCTATTTTTGGTCCTCTGATCTGTTAGATGTGATATTAACTATGTTATATATATTTTGTTAGTAATACTCCTGAAATATCTTTTGGAAAGTCATTTTATTCACCTACCAAAACCCGGAAGAGAGAGAAAGGAAAAGAGGGAAGGAATGATTCTGTTTTCCCCTTCAGGCAAGTTATCAGTTGAGAAACTGATATTATGAACCACACAAACTTTACAGGAATATATTTGAATTTGTACTAGTAGGACAAGTATCTCTTAATGTAATAATCCACACATTTTTAATACACTTTGGTTAAAAATGGTCAGCAGCATGAAGAATTTAACATGATATTACAGTCTCCTTTTGGTTAGTTTAGACATGAGGACAATGCTCAAGGAGAAAACCTAACAATGACTGTTTGTTTTTGTCAAAATATGCTACCCAGCTCCGGAGTTTCCTATTTTGGAGAAGCAGAACTGGTTGATACATCTCTATTATATCCAGAAGGATTATGAAGCATGCAAGGTGAGAGGCTGCAGTGATAGAGAACACGAGAGGCAGGCTTTGATTAAGCATCTGTCTCTGTCACTCAGTTTGTATGGCAGGTAGTAACCCGTTATTTTAATAATGTGTGAAATCTTGTTTCTTCACATTTTGTGTATCAGTTAGCTTTTGCTGTGATAATGCTGCTTAACAAACAACCTCAGAATGTCAGTGGCCTTATTTATTCCTCGTGGGCCTTCAGATCGGCTATGGTTGGCGGGGTTTAGCCATAGTCTGTGGAGCAGGTTCCAGTGTGCTCCATGTGTCTTCCCTTTTCAAGACCAGGCTGAAGGAGCTGCTACTCTCTGGGACGTGTTGGTCTTATGGTAGAGAGCATATGTTCAAGTCAGCATAGTGTTTAACTTTTTGATCTTTGGATAGGTGAAAAATGGTGTTTCACTTTTATTTCATAATTCTTGTGGTGAGCTTGATCCTTTGTATATTTTAAAACCATTTGTATTTTCTTTTTTCTAAACTGTATCTTTGGTGACAGTATATATGTTACATACTTGCTGGCAGAGAATAGTATCATCATGCAAAATATATCCTTGGTATTGTCTTTTTTTGGCATTCAGAGCTTTGTAATGCTTTTAAGGTTGTGATTTTTGTACCTGTCACATTTGTACCCACAGCAGTGCAAAGAACTAGCAATGTTTTGTTCCAGTATGGATTTGGAAAGTTTTTTTTTCCTTCTGTGATACTATCCTTATTTCCCCTTTCCTTTATTGACCACTTTTTCTGTTTCCTTTCTTTCGGCTTCTCTTCCTTTGTTTGTTTCTTAAGAATTAGGGCCGTCCCTGTGTACTATCCTTGACTCTTTTCTTTGCTTGTTCTGCACACTTCTTCCTGATTGCCAGATCAGTCTGATGCGTACTGAATGCTTCACAGACATTTCAAATTCAACTTTTCTGTAGCCAAATTTACCTGCTTCCTTCCATACCTATTGCTGCTTTTTTCCTATCCCTTGATTCCTCACATATACTCCTTGTCCATGTCTTGTTGTTCAGTTGTGTCTGACTCTTTGTGATCCTGTGGATTGCAACATACCAGGCTTCTCTGTCAATCACCATCTCCCAGAGTTTGCTCAAGTTCATGTCCATTGCATCAGTGATGCCATCCAGCCATCCCATCCTCCGACGCCCTCTTCTCCCTCCACCCTCAATCCTTCCCAGCATCAAGGAGCTCTCCTGTGAGGCTGGCTGTTCGCATCAGACAACCAAAATACTGGAGTCTCAGCCTCAGTGTCTGTCCTTCCAGTGAATATTCAGGGCTGATTTCCCTTAAGATTGACTGGTTTGATCTCCTTGCTGTCCAAGGGACTCTCAGGAGTCCTCTCCAGCACCACAGTGCGAAGGCATCAACTCTTTGGCGCTCTGCCTTCTTTATGGTCCACCTCTCATAACTGTATGTGACCACTGGGAAGACCACAGCCTTGACTACTTGGGCCTTTGTTGGCAGAGCAGTGTCTCTGCTTTTCAACACACTGTTTAGGTTTGTCATAGCTTTCCTACCAAGAAGGAAATGTCCTCTGATTTCGTGGTTGCAGTCACCATCCACAGTGATCTTAGAGCCCTAGAAGAGGAAATCTGTCACTATTTCCACATTTCTCCCCCTGCATCTGCTGGGGGGATGGCAGGATCTAGTTTTGTCAATATTTAGTTTTAAGCCGGCTCTTCCGCTCTCCCCCGTCACCCTCATCAAGAGGCCTTCCAGTTCCCCCTCGCTCTCTGCCATCAGGGTGGTACCGTTTGCATATCTGAGGTTTTTGATATTTCTCCCACCTATCTTGATTCCAGCTTGTAACTTATCCAGCCTGGCATTTCTCATGATGTGCTCAGCGTATAGATCAAACAGGGTGACAGCAGACAGGTGTCCATGTCTTCCTGTACTTAAAAACACTTGAAGACACTTAACCACTACTCAGAAGTATTGTTTGTTTCTTTTTCAGGCTGTTATCAAAGAACAGCTTCAGGAGACTCACGGGTTATGTGAATATGCTATCTACGTCCAAGGTGAGACATATATTTCTTCTCTTCTTGCTAGAGAAATGCACACTCTGCCTAGATTCTGGAAAAAGAACAACTTATGAAATACTTAAATGCAAGTAAATGTTCCACAAATCTCTTGCTTAGTATTACTGTTTTTTTGAAATCAGAACATAATCATTGTGCTGGATCTGACCTCAGAAATGACTAGTTCTGTTAAAAAGCTTGCTACTGCCCTTCACCCCTATTCTAGTTTCTGGCTCGTGTTTTTCAGAATTGTTGTTAGGGTCGCTGCCTCCTGCAGCAGTGTTGGGCCCAGAAGAGGCTTTTCAAGAATTCTTTGCAGTCAAGCTAGAAGAGATGAGAAAAAGCTTGAGGATTTTTTGTACGGGAGTCAGGGAAGGGAAGAAGCTTAGAGGTATACAGGACAAAGCAGAGAATAAATGGAAGTCATCAGAAATCAAATATTATAGGGACTGAATAATATAGGGATTAGAGGGATTGACTGGAATTTTACTCTGTGGTGCCCAAGTAGCGTCCTTGGTTGCTACTTGGGCACCAGGAACTTTCTGACTCTTTGATGTAAATGAATGGTTTTGTTTCCCACTCTGCATTTGTAGTCTTCAGATTAATATGCAGTTAATTAATATGCAATTTTCTGATGTAATTGGTAATACATTAACATATCTAGGACATTGTGGCAAAATAATGCTTATTTATTCCCAATATCACCAGTTCCAGACTTACAGTGCCTCATACTACTTAAGCATGTAAATCTTCTGAAAACTTAGGCCTAGGAAAATGATTGATTCTGATTGGTTGCTAGACTGAGAACCAACTCTGAAATATTACTGCATTCTTTGCCAGCATCTCCTTGTTGGACTTGGGTTTTTGATTGCACTTGCCCCATTTGGGTGTACTCTCTGAAAACTATCAGGTGAAGTTGGAATTATCGTGATAAATAGCGCATCTGATAGGAGCTATAAGAATTTCTTACAGTGAAGAGTTTCTGGAATAATTTACAAGGCACCCGATTATCTGCCTGTTGGAAGCTGGGAGTGGAGAAATAGGTAGGTCCCAGATACCTTAAAAAAAGGTTTTAGCTCATCACCAACTTTGCTGCTTGTTTCAATCCATCTGAAGTCATATCTGATTGTATTTTAAGACACAGTTATCCAAGGGGTTTCTTTGATAAGATTTCCTACTTCCCTCTTTCTCCAGTTTTTCACATGGCAGGCTCCATTCTTAGAACATGATTTTATTTTCTGTGTTTTCTCTCTCTTGGCAGCTTTGATATTTCGCCTGGAAGGAAATATCCAAGAATCCCTAAGACTCTTTCAGATGTGTGCTTTTCTCAGCCCTCAGTGTGCTGATAACCTCAAGCAGGTGGCCAGATCTTTGTAAGTATTGGCAGCCTGGAGGCCTTCGGGCACTGGTGGAGAATAGTGTAAAGTGCATTCTCAGGCTGGGGCTTGCTTACAGAGAAGTGTAACGAATTCACTTTGAAGAGTGTGGATTAATTTTGAAATTTGATAAAATGAGATAACCAGTATAAAGCAACTGAGTATTTCAAATACTGCATATTCTAGTTTGATAGGAGAACGCTGATAGTATTTCTCAAATAGTAACATTTTGTGCTTCAAGTACCCTAATCATATTGCCAACCCATGGAATTTTTCTTGCCTACTGTTCCAATACTTAGCATAATACTATATACACAGTAGTTTTGTAGTGTTTGTTAAGTGTTTGTTCTGTTTTGTAGTGTTTAAGTGTTTGTTAAGCCTCTGAAGGCTCCTGGATTCTGGCACTCTCTAGAATCTTTATAAGCTTTTAAGTACTAATAGCTTTACTACTTGGAGAAGGCAATGGCACCCCACTCCAGTACTCTTGCCTGGAAAATCCCATGGACAGAGGAGCCTGGTGGGCTGCAGTCCATGGGGTCACTAAGAGTTGGACACGGAGCGACTTCACTTTCACTTTTCACTTTCATGCATTGGAGAAGCATATGGCAACCGACTCCAGTGTTCTTGCCTGGAGAATCCCAGGGACAGGGGAGCCTGGTGGGCTGCCATCTATGGGAGTCGCGCAGAGTCGGACACGACTGAAGCGACGTAGCAGCAGCAGCTTTACTACTCCAGAGTAGTAGAGTGTGATCTGTGGAGTTCCCACCCTCACTTTCTAACCTGCAGTGTCATCGATACCTGCATTGTCTTTGTACAGAGGCTGATTCTCTCCTGTGTCTCCAGAATTAGTATCAAGGAAAGAGACTTAGTTTGGAAGAGAAGGACATGTTCCTAATACATGATGATGAAAAATTGTGGCAATTCTTGTTTAACGTAGAATTAATTTGGCTTGTTTCTTGGTCTACATTTATTGTACATTGGGGAAAATACACAAGACTTTGATTAAAATTGGGGCTTCCCCAGTGGCTCAGATGGTAAACAATCCACCTGCAATGCAGGAGACACAGGAGACCTGGGTTCAATCCCTGGGTCAGGAAGATCCCCTGGAGAAGGGAATGGCTACCAACTCCAGTATTCTTGCCTGGAGAATTCCATGGACAGAGGAGCTGGGCAAGCTACAGTCCATGGGGTTGCAGAGTTGGACACGACTAAGCAACTAACGCTTTCACTAAAATTGGTATAGAATGGAACCAAGGCCTTGGAATAGCTACCAGCTCTGTCCCTACCAAGAGCTTCTGCTGTTGGTATATAAGAGTCTCACTGGCTAAACCCACACAAGCCAGTCATAGAGAAGAGGCTTCCAAAATTCTCTGCTGGCTAGATGAGTCAAATGTGGGACTAGTGGGGTTGGTCTTATAAAAAGCTTTATGTTAATAATTATGGAAAATGTGTTTCTTCCCCAGATTTCTTTTGGGAAAACATAAAGCTGCCATTGAAGTATATAATGAAGCAGCTAAACTTAATCAGAAAGACTGGGTAAGTTCTTTGTTCTTAGTAACATGCTAATGGTTCATTTCTCATATGGGCTATCATTTGTATTTATTACTGAGTTATTACATGCCAAAACTGTCTTTATTTTATCCTCACACTTGATTGATGATTTGGCCTAGGTATAAAATAAAAAATTAGGTTTCCTCATAACTCAGGAGACAATGCTGCCAAGCTTCTTGCTGTAAGTATTGTTGATGAGTAGTCTGTTACTAGTCTGATTCTTGTTGATAAACCCACTCTCCTGTCTAGAACCTTTGAGGATTTTCTGTTTACTATTAGAGTTCTGAAATACTAGTAATAGTTGTCATGATGTGTTTCTTTTCTCTTGCATTCAATTGGCTCTTTCACTTTAAAGACCTTGCCTTTGGATAGAGGGGTGGTTTTTTTTGAGTAGTTCTTCGATTATTTTTTCCTCTCCATTGTCTGTATCATTTAGGGTGTGTGTAACTGCAACAAAACATTAAACACTGACTTTACAAATTATGAGTTTACTTTTTTCTTATGTAACAAGAAGCCCAGGTAAGTCGTTACTGACATTGATTTGACAACAACACTGAGACTTTTTCTTCATGGCTTCAAGATGGCTGCTACAGCTCTAACACCACATCATCATTCTAGTGGGGAGAAAGAGGAGGCAACAAAGAGAAAAAGACATAACCTTTATCAAGAAAGTATAACTTTCCCAGAAATCCCCGATAGACTTCCACGTACATTATGTTGGCTACCTGTTTTGTAAAGAAGACTGGGAAATATAGATTTTAGGTTGAACACACTGTCACTCTGAATGTGGTTAGGTTTCTGTTCGTAAGGTAATCAGAGAGAGTGAGCATTAGGGAGGCAACCAGCAGCATCTGCCACACGTTCCCTACTCTGTTACATATGTTCTGCATCTGCTCTCATTGTCTTCTAACTTGCCTCTCATATTTTCCACATCCTTGTCTTTGCTGTACATTCAGAGATATTTCCTCAGTCATATCTTCCAAATCATCATTTTTGTTTTTGGCTATATTCATACTCAGTATTTTTTATTTCAGTAATTATATTTTTAATTTTCAAGAACTTTGTCTTTTCTTACAGTTGCCTCTTCATGTCTCTGACCCTTTGAAGTTCTCTTCTGCTTTCCACCATTATCTTTTTCTTCCTCTCTTTATTTTGGTTCTTCTTTTTCATGCTGATGGTTTTTTCAAAATACCTGTGATTCTTAGAAAGATACATCTAAGAGTGAAGGAGATTCCTAGATATATCGAAGGGTGAAGGATTAGATTGATTAGTAGAAAGAGCTAGCATGGGTTTTCCCTGCAGTTTTATGGCCCTATTATTTTTTAGATGTGTTTGTCAGTCACTTTTCTGCAGATCTGAAGACTGAGATGTTTAAGTCTTTATGCCATTGAGTATTTTATAGCCAAAGGCCAAAGTAAAGCTACAGATAAAGGAAAAGTGAGTTACTCTTTTGTTCATTTAGTCACTTTTTTCAACAAGTGAATGTCAGCTGTGTGCCAGGCACTGGGCTGCAGATGCAAAGATGGATTGGTGGTTTATGGGAAATAAAGAAGGAAGAGAAGCAAGTTAGGGGAAAGGGTGGTGGTAACAAATTAGAATTAAATCCTATTTTCAGAAGATTATGGACATGATGAATTGTAGCTTCTGGTAGGGTATCTAAATTGAGATGTGTCTAGTACATGGCTGTATATAGAAATGTGAAGCTCAAGTGTTCTGGGATAGAGACACATGTTTTGGAGTCAATACAAAGGTGATGATTAAAACCATGAAATTGGATGAGATCACTCTGCAGTGAGCTGAGGATGGTATCCTGGAAAAAACACTTTGAAAGGCTGAGCTGAAGAGAAAATGAGTCCATAGAGGGAGATAGAGAGGAAGTGAGACAGGTGAGCTCAGGGATGGGTTGGGGAGGGAAGGGAGGATGTTTATGTCCAGTTGGTTGAAAGAGCTCATTTGGTTTTACTCATCTGGGATAACACGTCCATTGGTGCCAGTAGAGGCGGTCATTTCTCAAACATCCATTCTCTGCCCTGATGCTTCACTGGTGCCTGTGGCCTGTAGAAAACCTGTAGCTCTACTCTCTTGGACTCATCGGGGTATTCCACAATCTAGCTGCAGCAGGAGAATAATTCCTCTTGCCATGATCTCATTGGACTTTTGGAGCAGCTGTTAAGTAGGGAGGGTTTCCTGCACTTTTAGATGAGGAAGCTGAAGCTTTTGGAGATGGAGTGACCTGCTGAAGGGCGCACAGTGAGGTAATGGCAGAAATGGAGCCAGAATTCAGGTCTAGAGTCCAGAATTCCTCACTTTAGGCCTGTAATTTTTCCACTGTGTCAATTGCCCTTGGAGGATGTCTGCTGCATCCTCTTACCCCATGAAAAACAGAACTTAACACTGATCTGTTCTAGTTTTCTTTTCAAATTTCAAAAATTTCCTTGGCTGTCTGTTTAAGGCATATTGCTGTTGTTTTGCCAAGTAATAACTATGGCAAATGTTTTCAAAAGGGAAGGGGCATTAGTTACCTTCCAGGACATTAAAGGACAAGTAGGCTATATTTCTCCTCTCTCCAGATTCGTGTGTACATTCTTAAAGGGTGATGAAGTGGAATGTACTTGTGGAGTTGGAGAGAGGAGAATTACAGCCCTACTTTTAGAGACAGGCCTGAGTTCAAATCCCACTGCTTGGCAATGTGTGGACATATTTTGGATTGTGATTTAAGAAAAATTTATTGTAATGTGAGTCATTTATCAGAAATTGAACATGATTCAATATCAGATATTAAACAGTAACTAATTTTTTTTTCCCAAGTATGATAATGGTATTGTGGGTAGATTTTATAAAAGAGAGATCTTATCCTTTGGAAGTACATACTGAGGGACTTCCCTGGTGGCTCAGTGGTAAAGAGTGTGCCTGCCAATGCAGGAGACATGGGTTCAAGTCCTGGTCTGGGAAGATCCCACATGCCAAGCAGCAGCTAAGCCCGTGCACCACAACTAGTGAGCCCGTGCTCTGGAGCCTGGGGACCACAACTACCGAGCCACGTGTGCCTGCGTGCCCTGGAGCCCGTGCTCCATAACAGGAGAAGCCACCATAATGAGTAGGCTGTGCACCAGAGAGGAGCCCTCACTCACCACAACCAGAGGAAAGCACGTGCAGTAGTGAAGAGCCAGCAAAGCCAAATACATACTGAAATATTTGTGGATAAAACATTATCTGGTATTTGCTTACAGAAGTAGTGGGATGGATGTGGGGGTATGGATTGGATGGTTGTTGGAGCAAGACAATGAGTACATGGTGATTCTCTACATATATATATATATATATGTTGAATTTTTTTTTTCTTTTTAAAAATAGTCCCTTCTTAGCGATCTGAGACCATTTCTTTTTTCTTTTTTTTTTTTTTTTAACATTTATTCCTTTATTTTGGCTGCACTAGGTCTCTGCTGCTGTGCTCAGGCTTCCTCTAGTTGCAGTGAGCAGGGGCTACTCTTCGTTGTGTGTGCAGGCCTCTCCCTGTGATGGCTTCTTGTTGCAGAGCACAGACTCTAGACATGCGGGCGCAGTGGCTGTGGCTCGGGAGTCTCTAGACTGCCGTCTCAGTAGTTGTGGCGCATGGGCTTAGTTGTTGCCCAGATGTGGAATTTTCCTGGACCAGGGTTTGAACCAGTGTCCTCTGCATTGTCAGGCTGATTCTTAGCCACTGGACCACCGGGGAAATCCTTTCTTTTTATCAGCTTTATTGATATATAATTCAAATACCACGCAATTCACCTATTAAAAGTAGATGATTCATTGTTTTTTAATATATTTACAGAGTTGTGCAATGGTCATCACAATCTTACTTTATTTTTATTGGAGTATAATGGCACCCCACTCCAATACTTTTGCCTGGAAAATCGCATGGATGGAGGAGCCTGGAGGGCTGCAGTCCATGGGGTCGCTGAGGGTCGGACACGACTGAGCGACTTCACTTTCACTTTTCACTTTCATGCATTGGAGAAGGAAATGGCAACCCACTCCAGTGTTCTTGCCTGGAGAATCCCAGGGACGGTGGAGCCTGTTGGGCTGCCGTCTGTGGGGTCACACAGAGTCGGACACAACTGAAGTGACTTAGCATAGCATAGTTGCTTTACAATGTTGTGTTATTTTCTGATGTACAGCAAAGTGAATCAGCCATTCAAATTCTTCCTTGGGTTTCCTTCCCATTTAGGTCACCAGATAGCATTGAGTAGAGTTCCCTGTGCTGTACAGTAGGTCCTCATTATCTGTTTTTTATAGAAGTGTATATATGTCACTACTCCCAATTCATCCCTGCCCCTCCCCTCCTTGGTTCCATATGTTTGTTTGGTATGTCTGTGTCTCTGTTTCTGCTTTGCAAATAAGCTCATCTGTGTCATCTTTCTAGATTTCACATATAAGTGATATTAGACAGTATATGTATTTTTCTCTTTCTGACTTGCTTTACTCTGAATGACTGTCTTTAGGTGCATCCAAGTCTCTGCAGATGGTACATTTTCATTTTTTATGGCTCAGTAATATTCTGCTGTATATATGACCATGTCTTCTTTATCCATTTCTCTGTTGGTGGACATTTAGGTTGCTTCCATGTTCTTGAAATTCTTTAAGATTTAGAACTAAGAAAAAAAAAAAAAATCCCTGTGCTGATGCTTTTTGTATTAAGCAAACTGCTTAACTTCTCTGAGCTTCAATTTCCTTATCACTAAAATCAGAATTGTTATGTTTCAGATTTGCTGGGAAAATTAAAGTAATATATATGAAAAACATGTGGCATAGGATCACTGATTGCTATTTTGTTGTTATTTTAGGCAACTTGGAAAACATTAAACAGTTGTCTCTGAGCCCTTGAAGGTTCATATTTCTTCAGAGAGGGACACTCCTGGGTCTGCAGGTGCTTCTGCACTTCCTCACTGTTAACAAGATGGTCCTTACTGTTTCCCAAGAGCAGTTTCTTCACCCTTGCCTTTTCCCTTCTTTAAAGCTGCGTTAAATAAAAACGATTTAATATAAAAGTTATAGAGATTTTATAGAACACAAGGTCACGAAATACAGATTGATCTTGCAGTGAACTAGAACTGGAAAGCTGTCAGCAACCAAATTAGCTTCTCTGCATTTCTGCTGTTTTTTTCTTTCTGTAGATCAGAGGTTGACTTTTTGGGGGGGGGGTAAAGGTCAAGTTAGTATATATTTTAAGCTTTGTGGCTTTATACCGTCTTTGTTGCAATTACTTAACTCTGAAGTTCTATGAAAGAACCACAGAAGATACATAACAAGTGGCTGTGTTCTATACAGCTTTATTTACAAAAAGGGACAGAGGGTGGATTTGTCCCATGGGTCGTAGTTTGCTGACCTGTGCTGCAGACTTCTGTAGATAAGCCCCAATTACATATCCAATTACGTATCTGTAATTGGAGCCAGTCTGCAGAAGCCTGCAGCACAGGACCATGCAGGAAACCTGGATTTGATCCTTGGGTAGGGAAGTTCCCCTGGAGAAGGGAATGGCTACCTACTCTAGTACTCTTGCCTGGAAAATCCCCTGAAGAGAGGAGCCTGGTGGGCAAACTGTCTGTGGGGTCACAAAGAGTCATATACGACTGAGCAACTAACACTTTCACTTTTCACATATCTGTAATCCATTGTAGTAGCCTCCAGATGGCACTGTCAGCCTCCAAGTTCATATCACCTAGTGAGTGAATTCCTAGATTCCTGTGAAAAGAAGTCTGACACCCACACCCCTCCTTAGAGCTGGAGACGGGACTGTGGTAGTTTCTTCTGAGAAGAGGGCACAAAGGGTTTGTTCCGTGAGCAGCTCTAAGAGAAAGAAAGGTATAGGAATGGGCTGGGTGTGCACCCAAAGGTACTGCATAGGCCCAGGAAGATCACCGGTTTATTCTGCTTTTATCTCTTATAATCTGAATCAGATTCAAGTAAAAAACTAACCATAGTGCATATTTTCAAGCTTAAATTTTGTCAAGCAGCAATAATCTCTAGATGCCTGTTCACACTCTAATAATTATTGTGGAATTTACACTTGTTTTCCTTTCTTTTGTGTGTAGGAAATCTGTCATAACCTAGGAGTTTGCTACATTTATCTGAAACAGTTTGACAAGGTAATCTGTGGTGGTGGTGGGTGAGTAGTTGGCTGGGGATTTCACTGAGGATACATTTTTTACACAGGTCCCATGGATCATGTTGTATTATTCCTACTGCTTGCAGAGACTTTTAGAAGTAAAAAATGGAAGTTCCATATACATTTACCCCCATTTTTATTCTCATTTGTCACTATTCATCTGGTTTTTTCCCCCCTGCTTTTAACAAGAAAGTGACAACTTCTAGAAATAGAGGAAATGGCAATCTCATCCCTTTCTTCCTCTCTTTTTTTCCATACCTTAATTTTCCAGAATAGAAACACAAATGTTCAATAAAATTTAAATATAAAAAAGTGGATGTGGAAGTCTTAAAAGTGTAATTATGGCCAAGTGAGCTATCTTACATTTCAGTTTTCAGGTCATTGGAAATGAATTTTTAATCTTAAGTAGTTTGATGTGAGAGTTTAGTTTTTAAGGTTATTTTCCATGTGAGATTTTTATATATCATTGTGATTAGGCTGTAGTGCCCAAGACTCTTATAATCAGATACAACTTTTGAGCTTATTCTGGTACTCAGATAAAGGGAAAAAATGTATATATCTTAACTGAGGGGTAGACCAAATTATTGAGAACTCTCAAAGTTAATAAAAGTGGGGTTGGTTAGTTTCCTTCATAATTCTCCCACTTAGTGACTGAAGTTTTATTTTCTTTTCTCTAGTGCTGACAGGACTGAGAACCTGAATTAGTTGATACTCATTTGATAATGTTTAATATGTACCAGTTTGTAAACTGAAGCAATCTAATCAATCCCTTGGGGTTCTTAAAAAACAACAACTGTACATCAGCAGTTGAGGTGTGAGAATAACTTTTGCTCTTCTGAGATATATAAAAACAATTAATACCTGTATCTGTGCAAATAAAATATACATATTTAGTCGATTAGGTTTTCTGGGCAGATGGCTCTTCAGTGTTACATACTTGGTTAGGAGCTTTTTCTCTTCAGAGAAACTTTAAGCAAGTACATATCTGCTGCTGCTGCTAAGTCGCTTCAGTCGTGTCCGACTCCATGCGACCCCATAGACGGCAGCCCACCAGGCTCCCCTGTCCCTGGGATTCTCCAGGCAAGAACACTGGAGTCGGTTGCCATTTCCTTCTCCAATGCATGAAAGTAAAACGTGAAAGTGAAGTCGCTCAGTCGTGTCCGACTCCTAGCGACCCCATGGACTGCAGCCTACCAGGCTCCTCCATCCATGGGATTTTCCAGACAAGAGTACTGGATTGGGGTGCCATTGCCTTCTCCTAAGTACATATCTATTCATGGGCTTATTCTGAGCCAAGAGAGAGCTGGATTTGGTTTTTGGTCAGAACTGAACTGAGGAGGGAGGAAGAGAATTATATTTAGATTTTACTGTAAAGCTAACAGGCTAAGCAAATACAGTAGCTGGCATTTATATAAATACTTGTTGAATCAGTGAAGGACTAAACAGCCTTTATCATCATCTACAAGATAAGCTCTAACAGAGTGAGGAGTTTTCTGTTAGCTTTGGTATACTAGTACCCACTTTCACTTTTCACTTTCATGCATTGGAGAAGGAAATGGCAGCCCACTCCAGTGTTCTTGCCTGGAGAATGCCAGGGACGGGGGAGCCTGGTGGGCTGCCGTCTCTGGGGTCGCACAGAGTCGGACACGACTGAAGCAACTTAGCAGCAGCAGAGCAATAGGCACTTGATGATATCTACTGAATGAATAAATGAACATTCATTCATTTATCCAATTACTGGTGAGGAAAGTGAAGTCCCCCCTGGAGAAGGGTGTGCAGTTGGTCAGCAGTGCAGCTGGGGTCAAGTTTGGGGCAGTACTCTCTATGTACCATGATATCCCTCTTGACATATGGAATATGAGTCATGGGAATGGATATCAAAAAGCAGAAAACACTCAAAAAGGTTAATCCTCTTGTACAAGCCCCCCAAGTGGCACTAGCGGTGGACATTTCATGTTTCCAGCTGTCCTCTGAGCACAGTTTGGGTATGTTTTGGGACATTTGCTGAAATGTGATGTTCCTACTTGAGTAGAGCGGGAGCTCTTTCTTTACATTAGCTATACGGAGTCATTGTCCTTTCCTGGTGGTGATTTGGTTCTCTTTACTCTGTCAATCTTGTTAGGCACAAGACCAGCTGCACAATGCCCTGCATCTTAACAGACATGATCTGACTTACATAATGCTGGGCAAGATCTTCTTGCTGAAGGGAGACTTGGACAAGGCCATTGAAATCTACAAGAAAGCAGTGGAGTAAGTGTTGGTTCCTAAACAAAAATGGGAGCAGACGTGCTCTCCCATGCCTGAGAGAGGACGTGTGTGACTGGTTACACATTGTGTGAGTTCTGTGAGTTAGGGTGAATGTTAAGCTAAAGTATAGAGCTCCCAGTGCCTTAAATAAGGACGACTTAGGTTTCTTTTTCACCTGTCAGTGTGGCTGGTCCTGGGCAGCTCTCTGCTCCACAAGGTCAGTCAGGGATCCAGGTTCCTCCCATGTTAAGCCATCATTCCACAGGTTGTTGCCCAACCCCTGTTGATAATGGAACTGACTAGCGTTCCCAGTGTGGTATTCTGTTTCTCCTTTCTAGGGAATCTTATCTTTTCTGCCTAGATCTTGTCTGGTTTAAGTGGGATAGCTGTAACAAAATGCCTTTGTCTCATTTGTTTGGTCACTTGATAGAATTCGTCATCTGTGGTTCAAGGCCACAAAGTCTGTTATTCCTGATAACAAGACTTTGGACTAAATTTAGATTTCTGTTGTTAATTACTCCTGTCTTCTACCATGATAGTAACTTTTCTGGTTACATTAGTCACAACAACGCTGCTTCTGGAATTTTTTTCATATTTTATATCTAAAAAGATATAAAAAATCCTTTGGTTTGTTAGGCTGCAAGAAAGACTTCTGTCATCTATGTTTACAGGGACAAGTAGGTAGGAGCCCATGTAGCCATATGTTTAATCTTTGTGGTGCTGAGTGGAAGCCTTGACCCCTGACCCCTGCATTCAAGAAACTGGCTCTTTGAGCTTAGCTTACATTAATTACATTAGCTCACACATTCTTCCTGTGTCTGGCTAAGGACTTAAGTCAATGAAATCCTCAAATGAGAATTTGGAGGACAGCTGAGCATTTGGAGCCTTACTGAGGTGATAGAAACCATTGTTTATGGCCCACAGCTTCAGAGACAGTAGTCATGTTTTGGTGGGGGGCAGGACGCCACTAGAATCATGGAAATTACCTACTTGGTTGGGGAGAGGAAGGTGATCAGAATGGGAATTTTGGGCAGAAAGTGAAGAGCAAATACTTAGTTGAACTGAGTAAGCTCTGTCTGGCCAGCTCAGGCCTCCCCAGGCAGGGGCTTTGCCCCTGTGACTCTGGTCTCCCCATAGGTAACCTGCATCCTACCTCATTCCTTAGAAGCAGGAGATGTTCTTCACCTTTGCCATTTTCACTGTTGAAACTGTCTAATGATCCTGTAGTCAGATCATCTCAGCTCAGTGTTGCTTTTGTTTTGTGACAAAGACATGCCGGTGAGGGATTGGAAAGGCAGACAATCTTTTATTTAAGCCAGTGTTTACTCCACAAAGCCAATGGCCAGTTCTTTCCTAGAGCTGGTATGTGTCTTTCTTCTTTAGTTTGGCTGTTTAGTGTGACTTTTTGTTTAATGTGGAGAGCACAGCATCAGGGGCCTTGGGATCCTAAATTACCCAGGAAATAATTATGCTGGCTGGCATTGTGAGTGCAGTGAGAACAACAAAATCTCACAAGAGGGAAGCAGCTAAAATCGTGTGTGTTCTAGACCGACTTGGTTTATAGAGCATTATTCTTGAACTCTATTAGTGTAATTAAGACTTTGGCACAAAATAGTCCATAGGTTCTGAGGACTTTGGCTGTAAGCAAAGGTCCTGAGGAAGGAGTCTAGGTTCTAAGTCCCATTTCTGTCTTGTTGAGCAGTCCTCCCTATAGGCGGGTTGACGTACTCTTGGAGGAAATTCCCAATGCCTTTGAGAGTTCTTACGGGAGCGGGTGGTGCGGTTACTGCACGTGTCA
Source organism: Bison bison bison (assembly GCF_000754665.1). Lineage (NCBI taxonomy): Eukaryota > Metazoa > Chordata > Mammalia > Artiodactyla > Bovidae > Bison > Bison bison. Next base: position 4,085,422 of record NW_011495077.1, on the reverse strand, counting down.
ATATCACTCAGACACGTCGTGTTTCCCTCTGAGCGTCTCTTGTGTCGCAGGTTCTCACCAGAAAATACAGAACTTCTTACAACTTTAGGATTACTCTACCTACAGGTAAGAGGGCTTTGCTTATCCATGCACTGCTGTTAGAAATGCTTTTGGGGACTTCCCTGGTGGTCCAGTGGTTGGGATTCCATGCTATTACTGCAGGGGACACAGGTTCAATCCTGGTCAGGGAACTAAGATCCTGCAAGCCACACAGCCAAAAAAGAAAAAAACACTTGTGTGTGTTATGGTTTTCCTGCATTTTTACTTTAACACAATTTACTAAAGGTCATAAGCAGCACATAAACTTTACTCTGCACTTGATACCCTTTGTCTGCTAAAGGAATGAACTTAATTTTCAGCATGCAAATCAGAAGCAAATACACCTGTTTGAGCCTAGTTCTTACCCAACCAAAGAAAGAACATGTATGAGAAACAACTTGTGGTCAGGGAGACTGGCATTTTGTGGTGGAAGTACTGTGGTGGTATTAGGGCTTTGGGGCAAAGGCCGCTTCTGTTGTTCCTTCTTCCCAGCCAGGTTAGGGTTAGAGAAGGCAAAGCACTGTCTAGGATAAAATCCTGCCTCCAGCTCTGCCTCTGTCGTGTCCTTGTTTGTTTCACTTTTCTCTAAGGAGCTTAACCCTGGGCCTTCCTGGGCTTTGGCTTGGGAGTTTGGCCCCAGGGGAGAGGAGGCTCACCAGCCTGCTTCCTGCCAAGAGTCCTCAGTGTGTGGCAGCACCAGTGTGGCAGAGATGGTTCCTGGCAGATAGCTACTTTGACCTTATTAGGGAACAAATCAATGAAGTAAGAGGGAAGAGAAATGTGGGGCCCTTAGTTTCCTTTTTTTAAAATTTGGTATCTATAGCTTTTGTCAGAAGAACCCAGAAAAGTCAGGGTGTATCTGTTGAGGGTGTGGTTGGCCAGACTCCCTAACGCCATCTCCCCTGATGTAATTCTCTGGTTTGCTTTTTTCCAAGCTCGGCATTTACCAGAAGGCATTTGAACATCTTGGAAATACACTAACTTACGACCCTACCAACTACAAGGTATTGCTGGCTGTCAAAACCCCAGCGCCTTCACACACAGGTGGTCCCACTGCTCCTTGAGGTGATCTAGCCCTAGAATGCATTTCAAATATCCAAGAAAGTACTTATTGTCAGTGCCCTGCTGCTTATCTTCTTAAAGAGCACATCTGTCATAATGGGCCTGTAACTTACACAGACAGCAGAACTGCAGTGAAGTTGTATGTGTTACTTAGGAAAGTAGCAGAGCCTCCACATGCTGAAATGACCTGCAGCTTCCTGATGAGCCCGAGACGACAACTCTTGTCCAGTTATGACTTTGGGATGAGACGATCATTGTGTGGATGAGTCATTGTGGGAGCTGCAGCAAAACAGGCTTGTTGTTAAGGGTAAAGACTCAGTCCTTTCTTGGAAGTCATATTAGCCTGCCTGAGAGACATGGAAAGCTGGACTGAGGAAGTCTAAAGCTGACTCACCATCTGCCCGGTGGCAGAAGGAGCTGCATTTTTAGAGGCCAGCGACAGGTGCACTTGAGTCGTCTAGAGCTCTTGGTGTCTACCAGGCAGGGGCTGCAGGGCTAAAGGTGGTTTTTACTTAAAGGACCCTGATACTCTAAGGTAGTGACTTCCTGGCTACAAGTAGGAACAAAAGAGCTAGGTAGTCAGAGACTTTTCTTTATTACAGCAAAGAGCCATAGTGTGGGGCGTGAGAGTGTTCCTCTTGAGTGTTTGTTCCAGCAGCTGTGGATGGATAGGTCCCTGGAAGATGCTTTTCAGTCCCACCAGTGTTGATGGGCCTACTGAGTATCTAGATTCAGGAAGGCGTACTTCACTCCAACAGCCTTTTGGTAATGACTAAATTACAAACTTTCCATGTTTTCAGGCCATCTTGGCAGCAGGCAGCATGATGCAGACCCACGGGGACTTTGATGTTGCCCTCACCAAATACAAAGTTGTAGCGTGTGCTGTTATAGAAAGCCCTCCACTCTGGAATAACATCGGAATGTGCTTCTTTGGCAAGAAGAAATATGTGGCAGTGAGTGTCTTCTCCTTTTGCCTTCATAGTTACTGGGTCTGCTGAGCTTGCCCCAGACCTCACTGAGTGCCCCCTCCCTCCTCCAGGCCATCAGCTGCCTGAAACGAGCCAACTACCTGGCGCCTTTAGATTGGAAGATTCTCTATAATTTGGGCCTTGTCCACTTGACTATGCAGCAGTACGCTTCCGCTTTCCATTTCCTCAGCGCAGCCATCAACTTCCAGCCGAAGATGGGGGAGCTCTACATGCTCTTGGCTGGTAAGAGACATTTATGTGGAGCAGCCCTCTGCAGTCTGTAGTGAGGGAAAACGGAATTAGAATCATGGCAGGCCAGTAGTTAAATATCCCACAGAAGCCATTCCCTTGCAGATCCCATAGGTATCTGGATGACTGTCCTAGAGTCTGAAGAAAACGAAACAGAAAGAGGACAGAGCACCTGGTTGCTTCTCGGGGGCATTTCACTCAGAGGCCAGCAGGTTAAATAAGGTTCATATGTAGTTCATCTTTTAACAGTGGTGTTCCCTTGGCTTGACAGTTCATATATTGAGTCCAACCATGTTCTTAGTTATCATTAAGTGTTAAGATCGTAGGCTTTAGGTATCATCAGGTGTTAAGATTCTGCCTCTAGTACTTACCCTTAGCTGTATCTCATAGGGTTGATGAGAGGATTACATGATTAGATAATCAGTGAATGTTAACTTGGTTTTGCTGTCACTACATGTCTTTTATTGTTGTTAGTGTAACTGGGGGATATTTCTCCTTATACTAAATTCACTACATGTTTAATCTAAGAGCAGTTTCCATGTTCTCACTGACAGTTTTCAGGTGTTTTTTTTTTTTTTTTTTTGGTCATTACTGTGGGGTTCTATATAAGTAAATCGAGTGGTGGTTATTTGGGGGCTGTCTGAATACAAAGATAGCCCAGTCATAAAGGGATACAGGATTGTAAGCAAATTACTGTACTGTAGGGCATAAGCAGTAATTCTGTAACACAGTAGAGATGGTCTTCACACTGAGTTTTGAAAGATAAACTGCAATTCAGTGGCACAGAATGGCTGAGAAGCCCCTGAGGAAAGGCATGCAGCCATGAATGTGCAGGCTGCACCCAGCAGGTAGTGGCGATAGTGTGGTAGAGCGAGCATAGTAGGAGATAGGTCAGTATGGAGGGCTGTGAGTGCAGCACAGGGACTATGCTGTTTCCCAACTGTATTCCTGGATCTCCTCTAGTGTCTGGAGAAAGTAGATGAATGGTTGTGGGGGAAGTGGAGTGGGCTTCCAGGGCAGCTCTGTTATTGTCTGGTTTATAGATCAAGCTTCCAGAAAATACTGATTTAAAAAGGGAGAGTATTCTGTTGCTAAAGCAGTGAGGATTCTTGAGTAGGACAGTGACGCTGTCAGATCTGTTAACGAGATCCTGGCAGCACTGTGGCAGGTAGATGGAGGCAGGTGGGACAGTGTCCCCAGGGAACAAAATGGAAAGCCTGACATGACTAAAGCCAGGGCATTGTCACTAAAGACACTAAAAAAGGAATGCATGGAACCTGGCGATGGATTAACTGGAGAGGGGGCTGTTGAAGATGACACTAGGAATCCAAGCTGAGTGGCTGAGCAGACGGTGGTGCTAGGAGCTGAGAGGGTGCAGTAAGAGTTACATGTAGGGGCTGAATGAACTGCAGTCTGGAAACATGTCCTGTGTTTTCATGCTGGGGGCTCTTCAGCCATAACATTCACTCTCTCTGTTGCAGTGGCTCTGACCAATCTGGAGGATTCAGAGAATGCCAAGAGAGCCTATGAAGAAGCAGTCCGCCTTGATAAGTAAGCTGCCCTGCTGAGGATGGTGTCGGGGGGCTAGACTCTGCAAAGCCATGAGGTGGCGCCAGGGCCCCGGTGCTTGCTCTCATGTGCCTTTGTGCACAGCAGGTCTGTGTGTGGAAGGACGTGGCCCCTGAGCACAAGGGCCCAGCAGGACCCGGCGCTGGCTCTGCGAGACCTTGCTGTGGAATGGGGAGCTCTCTATTGCACTAGTTCTGTTTCTGTAGAATGATAAGGATCTATTCTAAATGGCCATTTGTTGCAAAGCCCCAGCTCCATAGCGTCCCTGTCTGTCTGTGCAGGTGTAACCCTTTAGTAAACCTGAACTATGCTGTGCTGCTGTATAACCAGGGTGAGAAGAGGGACGCCCTGGCCCAGTATCAGGAGATGGAGAAGAAAGTCAACCTACTCAAGTACAGTAGCTCTCTGGAATTTGATCCGGAGGTAAGTCTTAAATCCAAGAGTCATTAAGCAAGCTGTCAGGAGACTTTTGAATCAAGCCCAAATAATCCAGATATAATGTATGTTTACACCTGTTTTGGCTTTGATGTTCCTAGCAGCATGAATTCTTAAATTAAGGACAGCTTGAGAAAAAACTTTTCCTAAAAGAAAATAGTAAGAGGAAATTCAGGCTTACTGAGTTGTATCTATTATTGGTAATACAACTCATTTGAGTTGAGATCTGTGTGTCTTTGTAGCTTCCTCCCACTTCTCCCCACATAGAAAAGGCAGGAATTTAGTCCATTAATGCACCAAACTTAAATTGTTGGGTTTTTAGAGCCTTTAAAGAATTTCCATGCCATCCACTCAAGACAGTGTGTTCTTTGCTGTTTAAGAACCATTTCTTTGCAATCAGTACTTCCTCCCTCAAACGGTAGCAGACACTATGTCAGCTAACCTTGCCTGCCTGCTAAAGGCCTCAGATGAGGCTTGTCTCTGCTTGTCATACCTGTGACTTTTTTTTTTTTGCTTCCTTCCCGCATGGACACAAGATGGTGGAGGTAGCCCAGAAGCTGGGAGCCGCTCTACAAGTCGGGGAGGCACTGGTCTGGACCAAACCAGTTAAAGATCCCAAATCAAAGCACCAGACTGCTTCAACCAGTAAAGCTGCCGGTTTCCAGCAGCCTCTGGGCTCTAATCAAGCCCTAGGACAGGCAATGTCTTCAGCAGCCACATGCAGGAAGCTCTCCTCAGGTGGGAAGCTACACACAGCTATGGAGACCCATGGCGACAGCCACATGTGCCTGCAAAGAGATTACAGCTTTGAGTGAGGCTTGCGCTTTTCAGACTCATAACACGTCCAGTGTAGTACTGCCCAGAAGGGGAAAAAAGCCCAAGGGTGTCCAAACTGTCACTTATTTTCTCAAGGCCATTTGTGTAAAAGTTCCCAGCTATTGGCAGACTTAGTTGGATGGTCAAGACACTGGGTATTCACGATATGCAGGTTTAGAAATACATTATGGTACCTTTGTTATGTAGTCTTGTTTAATTTTCACTGCCTTATCACGAGTCAGCATGGCACAGGTAACGAATGATTTCTTTTATAAGGTCAGTGAAGGCACACCTGACTGACTTTATCAAGTTATGGTCTTCCTTCACAGCTGCACAGATACGCCACAGTCCTACTAATCCCAGAAAATAAGCTTCAAGAAGAAAAATCTTCTTGATTTTTGATTTTAACTTCTTTTTGATTTCTTCTGGAACCAGGCTACTGAGAATTCACGCTGTTTGTTTTGTTACTAGGTGCTGGAGGAACATCCCAGCTCACAAAGCCACCATCCCTTCCTCTGGAGCCAGAGCCCACTGTGGAAGCACAACCCACGGAAGCATCAGCACAAACCAGAGAAAAGTAGGTGTAGGATGACCCCAGAGCTGGGCTTGCTTTGGCGAGGACCCACCAGATTAGGGAAGGTCCCATGACACAGGCAGCATGGAGGCCGGCACGTCCGAGAACGTGTTAATGATCACCAGGAGCCAGAAGCCTTCACAGCCCCTGGCTGCCCCGTGAGCTAGGAGAGGACTTACCTCCTGCTGACTGAGCCCTTTGTGGAAGAAAAGTCTGAGACAGACCTCTGCTGTCATGACAAAGTCTTGGCTTAGCTGAGGTGATTCTTGGGCTGTGTGGTAGGTACATTGGCCACCAAGGCAAACACAAATCTTGAATTAATAATCCAGTTCTAATAGTAGAAATTCAGAAGATGAAAAAAAAGCTCTTTAAATTGTGGCCCAGTCTATTGAGTATCCCAGCTGCACTTGCCCAGAAGAATCCAGAAAAAGTCCCTATAGCTTGTTCTTGAGCAAGGTCAGAGTGCAGAGCCAGATCATGTCAGTATGAAAAGGGAGAAAGGGCTGGTCTGGGATCAGCACCAAGGATTGGGGGGGGGAAAAAGGAGCTTCTTAACTGAGGAGGTTTTAGACATTCAGTGATACCACTGACCAGATGCTAGTAATACATTATCTATATATCCTTTTCAGAATAAAGATTATGTATCATCCCTTTGGGAAAAGTTGTTATTAATGTGTAAAGGATCACAATAAAATGTTTCTGGAAGAACCTTGTATTGGCCCAGTCTTGGGGCTTCTGGATTTCTAGTTTCTCTGTTAAGAAAGGAGCTATTCTGATTTCTAGTATGGTTGTTACTCATGTCATCACAGTTAGAAAAATGAGGCTACATACACAAGCACAGATATAGACATGGTTTTAGATGGCTCAGATTAGAGGCAAGAACGAACTAGCAGTGGGAAAAGTGCCCTTCTTACTGAATAATGTTAGTACAAAACAAGGTAGAAGTCTGGAATGTATGATTACGATGATTATTTTGTTCTTAAGGAAAAAAATCACCATTGTCTGATAGTTGAATGGTTCACAATGGACCAGTCCTCCCACAGACAACAAATAGTAACCAGTAGGTAAATATAAAATACTTCCTTGGTTTAATTTTTTAAAAATACCTAACTATTCCAAGTAAAAATTATATATATTAAGCCTCATATATAATGTCATAAAGATTTTTATATTTTACACAATGTGATACAAAACTAATTCTAAATAGTTTGTAAAAAGTTAACGCTGTATATATTACAATCCTTAGAGCAGCCATTTGAAAGAAGCATAGCTCAAAAGATAGTAGAGAAGGGGGGAAAAAACAGAACAAAGAGAAAACAAATAGCAAACTCAATCCAGTCATATCAATAAAATGTAACTAGGCTAAACAGTTAAAAAGCAGAGAATGATAAAAAAAAAAAACCTCATACTATATTAATGTCAGATAAAGTAGAGTTCAAAGTCAGGGGTGTTACCAGAAATAGGGGCATTTCATAATGATAAAAAGTCAGTTCAGTAGAAAAACAATCATAAACATGTATGTACCTAACGTTACTTCACAAGACATTAAGTAAAAATTGACAGAATGAAATCCATATACTTGCATGTTAGCGATTTTTCTTTTAGCATTTGATAGACAAGTGTAAAAGAACATATTGGCTAGCTTGACCTAATTAAACGCTATAAGCAAGAAGTATAGAAAATGCATTCTTTGCAAGTACACACAGTACGTTTAGCAAGACAGACCAAATGCTGGGCCAGAAAACAAGTCTCAAAAGTCAACAGGTTGAAATTTACAGAATATGTTCTCAATACACAGTGTAATTACATTAGAAATTAAAAGGAACATAACTATTACAGAAAACAACATATTTGGAAATTAAACATATGCTTGGAATAACTCATAAGGAAGAAATCAAAGAGAAACTAGTTTGAACTGAATAATGAAAACAAAATTTGCAGGGTTCAGCTAGGAACTATGCTTATAAGGAATCTTACAGCTGTAAATGCTTCTATCGTAGCAAACAATTGTTGATAAAGGTTTCTACCTTAAGCTAAAAACAAAGCAAAATAAACCCATTTCAGGAATTATTAAAGAATAAAAAGCCAAAAGTTTTACCAAAAAATGCATATGCAGAAAGTCGACAAATCCCTATCAATAGCTAAACTGATAAAAAAGAGACAAATTACCAATATCAAGAATGGAAGATGGGATAGCATTATAAAGAGACTACAAGACATGAAAAAGAGAAAGGAATGTTACAAGGAATTTTATGACAATAAAACTGGCAACTTGGATGCAACAGACCAAAACTGAAACAAGATGAAATGTGAAGCCTTAAGGCCTGTCAAAGAAATTGAATCTATAAATCAAAAGCTACCCTTTAAGCAAACTGCTGGCTCAGATGATTTCACCAGTGGATTCTAATAAATCCAATCTTACAAAAATTGTTAGAAGACAGGATTGAGAACTTCCCATTATGCCATAAAGAAAACAAAAATCTACAGATTGAGAATATATTCTAGAAGAATAGATTCACAAAATACATCTGACAAAGGACATATCCAGAAACTATTAAAAAAAACAACTACAACTCAGTGATGAAAACTATTGGGTTGGTGAAAAAGTTTGAGTTTTCCTGTAAGAATAACCCAAACAACAACATACACAACCCAACTGAAAAAAAAAAAAAAATAGGCAAAAAATTTGGATACCTCACAAAGATATATGGCCATATATACTGGCCACATATGAATGGCCAGTAAGCACATGAAAACATGCCCATTGTCTTATCATCAGGGAAATGCAAAGTAAAACCACAAAGAAGTACCACTTGGGACACATCAGGTACACATCAGAATGGCTAAAATCAGACACAACTCCAAATGTCGGCAAGAACAAGAAGCAAACAGAATTGTCATCCATCACTGGGGGTGTAAAATGGTCCATCCACTTTGGAGAAAGCTCTGTACCCGTCCCATGATATATCTCCAACCCAGCAATTCTACGCCAATGGAGTAGAATTTTTACTCAAAAGTAAAAATGATTTTTACCCAAGAGAAAGAAAAATGTCCACACAGACTTGATAACATTCATAAAAGTTGCAAGTGGAAACACTGTATTCACAATACTTTGTAGCCACAAAAAGCAACAAACTACATACATCATCATCTCAAAACCACCTGAATGAGAAGAGCTGCATAGGCTACAGTAATTAAAACTATGGTGCTGGCACAAAAACAGAAATCTAGATCAATGGAATAGGATGGAAAGCAAAGAAATAAACCGGTGCACTTATGGCCAAGTAATCAACAAAGGAGGCAAGAATATACAATGGACATGGCAGTCTCTTCAAATGGTGCTGAGAAAACCAGACAGCTACATGGAAAAGAATGAAAACATTCTCTAACATGGTTATACAAAAATAAAACTCAAAATAGACTAAAGACCTATATGTAAGACTGAATACTATAAAATTTCTAGAGGAAAACATAAGCAGAACACTCTTTGATAAATTGCAGCAAGACCTTTTTGGATCTCTAAAGTAATGAAAATAAACACAACCTAATTAAACTTAATGGCTTTTGCACTGCAAAGGAAACCATAAAAAGACGAAGAATGGGAGAAAGGATTTGCAGACAATGCAGCCAACAAGGGATTAATTTCCAGAATATACCAATGCTCGATATTTTTTAAAAAATCTAAAAAACAGGCAGAAGACCTAAATAGACATTTCTCCAAAGAAGATGAACAGACGGCCAAAAGGCACACGAAAAGATTCTCAACATCACTAATTAAGAGAAATGCAAATCAAAACTAAAATGAGGTATCAACTCACACCAGTCAGAATAGTATAATGTCAAAAAGTCTACAAATAACAAATGCTGGTAAGGATGTGGAGAAAAGAACCCTTCTACACTGCTGGTGGGAATGCAATTGGTGGAGCTGCTATGGAGAACTACGGAGGTTCCTTTTCATTGCTGTTCATGGGGTTCTCAAAGCAAGAATACTGAAGTGGTTTGCCATTCCCTTTCTCCAGTGGACCACGTTTTGTCAGGACGATTTTCTACCATGACCCGTCCATCTTGGGTGGCCCTACACGGCATGGCTCATAAGTTTCATTGGGTTAGACAAGGCTGTGGTCCATGTGACCAGACTGGTTTTCTGTGATTGTGGTTTTCAGTCTGTCTGTCCTCTGACGGAAAAGGATAAGAAGGCTTATGGAAGCTTCCTGATGGGAAAGACTGACTGAGGGGAAAATGGGTGTTCTGGTGGGCGGGGCCATGCTCAGTAAATTTTTAATCCAATTTTCTGTTGATGGGTGGGGCTGTGTTCCCTCCCTATTATTTACCTGGGGCCAAACTGCTGGGCCAAACTCCCACATTGAAGGTCAGGAAGGGCAGTGGTGAGGAGATAACCCTCGTCCAAGGTAAGGAGCAATGGCTGTGCTTTGCTGGAGCAGCCATGAAGAGATACCCCACACCCAAGGTAAGAGAAACCCAAGTAAGACGGTAGGTGTTGCAAGAGGGCATCAGAGGGCAAACACGCTGAAACCATACTCACAGAAAACTAGTCAATCTAATCACACTAGGACCACAGCCTTGTCTAACTCAATGAAACTAAGCCATGCCCGTGGGGCAACCCAAGACGGGCGGGTCATGGTGGAGAGGTCTGACAGAATGTGGTCCACTGGAGAAGGGAATGGCAAACCACTGCAGTATTCTTGCTTCGAGAACCCCATGAACAGTATGAAAAGGCAAAATGACAGGATACTGAAAGAGAAACTCCCCAGGTCAGTAGGTGCCCAATATGCTACTGGAGATGAGTGGAGAAATAACTCCAGAAAGAATGAAAGGATGGAGCCAAAGCAAAAAGAATACCCAGCTGTGGATGTGACTGGTGATAGAAGCAAGGTCCGATGCTGTAAAGAGCAATATTACATAGGAACCTGGAATGTCAGGTCCATGAATCAAGGCAAATTGGAAGTGGTCAAACAGGAGATGGCAAGAGTGAATGTTGACATTCTAGGAATCAGCAAACTCAAATGGACAGGAATGGGTGAATTTAACTCAGATGACCATTATATCTACTACTGCGGGCAGGAATCCCTCAGAAAAAATGGAGTGGCCATCATGGTTAACAAAAGAGTCCGAAATGCAGTACTTGGATGCAATCTCAAAAACAAAAGAATGATCTCTGTCCATTTCCAAGGCAAACCATTCAATATCACAGTAATCCAAGTTTATGCCCCAACCAGTAACGCTGAAGAAGCTGAACGGTTCTATGAAGACCTACAAGACCTTTTAGAACTTACACCCAAAAAAGATGTCCTTTTCATTATAGGGGACTGGAATGCAAAAGTAGGAAGTCAAGAAACACCTGGATTAACAGGCAAATTTGGCCTTGGAATATGGAATGAAGCAGGGCAAAGAGTTTGCCAAGAAATGCACTGGTCATAACAAACACCCTCTTCCAACAACACAAGAGAAGACTACACATGGACATCACCAGATGGTCAACACCGAAATCAGATTGATTATATTCTTTGCAGCCAAAGATGGAGAAGCTCTATACTATAGTCAGCAAAAACAAGACCAGGAGCTGACTGTGGCTCAGACCATGAACTCATTGCTAAATTCAGACTCAAATTGAAGAAAGTAGGGAAAACCACTAGACCATTAAGGTATGACCTAAATCAAATCCCTTATGATTATACAGTGGAAGTGAGAAATAGATTTAAGGGCCTAGATCTGATAGATAGAGTGCCTGATGAACCATGGAA
>NW_011495077.1:4073083-4073582 GCF_000754665.1 Bison bison bison | reverse complement strand
AGAAATGGTATGGACCTAACAGAAGCAGAAGATATTAAGAAGAGATGGCAAGAATACACAGAAGAACTGTACAAAAAAGATCTTCACAACCCAGATAATCACCATGGTGTGATCACTGACCTAGAGCCAGACATCCTGGAATGTGAAGTCAAGTGGGCCTTAGAATTTATCACTACGAGCAAAGCTAGTGGAGGTGCTGGAATTCCAGTTGAGCTATTCCAAATCCTGAAAGATGATGCTGTAAAAGTGCTACACTCAATATGCCAGCAAATCTGGAAAACTCAGCAGTGGCCACAGGACTGGAAAAGGTCAGTTTTCATTCCAATCTCAAAGTAAGGCAATGCCAAAGAATGCTCAAACTACTGCACAATTGTACTCATCTCACACGCTAGTAAAGTAATGCTCAAAATTCTCCAAGCCAGGCTTCAGCAATATGTGAACCGTGAACTTCCTGATGTTCAAGCTGGTTTTAGACAAGGCAGAGGGACCAGAGATCAAA
>NW_011495077.1:4072090-4072430 GCF_000754665.1 Bison bison bison | reverse complement strand
ACTCCCGAGGTCAGGGGCGGCGGTGGAGAGGAGCAAGCCCACGTCCAAGGAGAGGTGGCTGCATGGGTGCAGGAGGGCTGAGAGGAGCTACTCCACATTCAAGGTCAGGGGTGGTGGCCAAGAGGAGCAACCCCATGTCCAGGGTAAGGAGCAGCGGCTGCGCTTTGCTGGAGCAGCCGTGAAGAGATGCCCCATGTCCAAGGTAAGAGAAACCCAAGTAAGACGGTAGGTGTTGCGAGAGGGCATCAGAGGGCAGACACACTGAAACCATAATCACAGAAAACTAGCCAATCTGACCACACAGACCACAGCCTTGTCTAACTCAATGAAACTAAGCCAT
>NW_011495077.1:4071249-4071990 GCF_000754665.1 Bison bison bison | reverse complement strand
AAAGACTCTGATGCTGAGAGGGATTGGGGGCAGGAGAAGGGGAAGACAGAGGATGACATGGCTGGATGGTATCACTGACTCGATGGACGTGAGTCTGAGTGAACTCCGGGAGTTTGTGATGGACAGGGAGGCCTCGTGTGCTGCAATTCATGGTGTCGCAAAGAGTTAGACACGACTGAGCGACTGATCTGATCTGATCTGAAACTGCTGGAGGTAATGAAGATAATGGCGACCTCCTTCAAAAGGTCCCATGCATAGACTGCTACACTCAGTGCCCCTAATCCTGCAGCAAGCCACCCCTGATCCACGCCTCCGCCAGAGACTCCTGGACACTCACGGGCAAGTCTGGGTCAGTCTCTCGTCATGGGGGTAACTGCTCCTTTCTCCTGGATCCTGGTGCGTACCAGGTTCTGTTTGTGCCCATCAAGAGTCTGTTGCCCCAGTCCTATGTAAGTTCTGGCAGCTCTGTGGTGGGGTTAATGGCACGTGCGTTTCCCAGGGGCTCAAACACACCTGACCAAGATGCCCTTGGCAACCTCGTCTGCCCCCTCCAGAGCACGTGGGAGCCAAAAAGCCCCCAAGACGAGTGGAGGGCCTGCCTACCTCCCTCCCTCTGCCCGCTTCCCGAAGCAGAGCCGGGGTGCATTTACAGCGCCGGCTGCAATGGACTGCACAGAAGCATGACCAAGAGGAGCTACCCCTCGCCCAAATTCGGGCGGCGGCTGAGAGAAGCAACCCCAT
>NW_011495077.1:4070092-4071123 GCF_000754665.1 Bison bison bison | reverse complement strand
ACTAGCCAATCTGACCACACAGACCACAGCCTTGTCTAACTCAATGAAACTAAGCCATGCCCGTGGGGCAACCCAAGATGGGCAGGTCATGGTGGAGAGGTCTGACAGAATGTGGTCCACTGGAGAAGGGAATGGCCAAACCACTGCAGTATTCTTGCCTTGAGAACCCCATGAACAGTATGAAAAGGCAAAATGATAGGATACTGAAAGAGAAACTCCCTAGGTCAGTGGGTGCCCAATATGCTACTGGAGATGAGTGGAGAAATAACTCCAGAAAGAATGAAGGGATGGAGCCAAAGCAAAAACAATACCCAGTTGTGGATGTGACTGGTGATAGAAGCAAGGTCCGATGCTGTAAAGAGCAATATTGCATAGGAACCTGGAATGTCAGGTCCATGAATCAAGGCAAATTGGAAGTGATCAAACAGGAGATGGCAAGAGTGAACGTCGACCTTCTAGGAATCAGCAAACTAAAGTGGACTGGAAAGGGTGACTTTAACTCAGATGACCATTATATCTACTGCGGGCAGGAATCCCTTAGAAGAAATGGAGTAGCCAGCATAGTCAACAAAAGAGTCCAAAATGCAGTACTTGGATGCAATCTCAAAAACAAAAGAATGATCTCTCTTTGTTTCCAAGGCAAACCATTCAATATCATGGTAATCCAAGCCGATGCCCCAACCAGTAACGCTGAGGAAGCTGAAGTTGAACGGTTCTATGAAGACCGACAAGACCTTTTAGAACTAACACCCAAAAAAGTCCTTTTCATTATAGGGGACTGGAATGCAAAAGTAGGAAGTCAAGAAACACCTGGAGTAACAGGCAAATTTGGCCTTGGAATACGGAATGAAGCAGGGCAAAGGCTAATAAGAGTTTTGCCAAGAGAACACACTGGTCATAGCAAACACCCTCTTCCAACAACACAAGAAGACTCTACACATGGACATCACCAGATGGTCAACACTGAAATCAGATTGATTATATTCTTTGCAGCCAAAGATGGAGAAACTCTATACAGTCAGCAAAAACAA
>NW_011495077.1:4069674-4069866 GCF_000754665.1 Bison bison bison | reverse complement strand
AGCCAGGCTTCAGCAATATGTGAACCGTGAACTTCCAGATGTTCAAGCTGGTTTTAAAAAAGGCAGAGGGACCAGAGATCAAATTGCCAACATCCACTGGATCATGGAAAAAGCAAGAGAATTCCAGAAAAACATTTATTTCTGCTTTATTGACTATGCCAAAGCCTTTGACTGTGTGGATCACAATAAACT
>NW_011495077.1:4041891-4068493 GCF_000754665.1 Bison bison bison | reverse complement strand
AGCTATGACCAACCCAGACAGCATATTAAAAACAGAGACATTACTTTGCCATCTAGGTCCGTCTAGTCAAGGCTATGGTTTTTCCAGTAGTCATGTATGGATGTGAGAGTTGGACTATAAAGAAAGCTGAGTGCCGAAGAATTGATGCTTTTGAACTGTGGTGTTGGGGGAGTCTTGAGGAGTCTTTAGAGTCTGTTGGACTGCAAGGAGATCCAACCAGTCCATCCTAAAGGAAATCCGTCCTGAATATTCATTGGAAGGACTGATGCTGAAGCTGAAACTCCAATACTTTGGCTACCTGATGTGAACTACTGACTCATCTGAAAAGACCCTGATGCTGAGAAAGATTGCAGGCAGGAGGAGAAGGGGACAAGAGAGGATGAGATGGTTGGATGGCACCACTGACTCAATGGACATAAGTCTGAGTTAACTCCGGAGTTGGTGATGGACAGGGAGGCCTGGCATGCTGCAGTCCATGGGGTTGCAAAGAGTTGGACACAACTGAGTGACTGAACTTAACTGATGGATGTTCCTTACCGTACGATCCTGTAATGCCACTCCTGAGCATATATCCGGAGAAAAATATAATTCGAAAAGATACATGTACCCCAGTGTTCCCTGCAGTGCTATTTACAGTAGCCAGGACATGGAAGCAACCTAAATGTCCATCCACAGATGAATGGATAAAGAAGATGTACACACACACACACACAGGAATATTACTCAGCCATTATAGAGCGAAATAATGCCATTTGAAGCAACATGAGTGGCCGTAGAGTAATATACTGAGTGAAGTAAGCCAGACGGAGGAAGACAAATAGGTTGCTTACTGTGGAGTCTAAAAAATGATGCAAATGAATTTACTTACAAAACAGAGACTCACAGACATAGAAAACAAAATTATGGTTACCAAAGGGAAAGGGGGGAAGATAAAATAGGGAGTTTGGGATTAAAATATATATACTACTATATATAAAATAAATCACCAACAAAGACCTAGTATAGGGCCCAGGTTACTATACTCAGTATCTTATAATAACCTATAATGGAAGAAAATGTAAAAAAGAAAAAACCTACATATTTATATACACTTATAACAATCAGTTCGCTGTACACCTGAAACTAACACAACATTGTAAATCAACTATTCTTCAATAAAAATTTAAAAATCAAAGTCAGGAAACATTAAAAAACGAGAGCCTTAAACAAAAGGATAAATATCGTATGTTTCCATTTCTAAGAAGTTCCACAACAGACAAAATAATTTATGATGAAAAAGATTATGATGTGTGCTTCGGGGGTCAGGGTTGAGGCTGATGCTATCCTGGAAGTGGCCTGACGGAACTATGTGGGTGATGGAAACGTTCTGTATCTGGACAGGCGCTCGGGTTAGATACATATATAGATTTCCCAAAACTTACCAAGTGGACTTGAAATTTCTACAGTTTCATTGTTTGAATGAAAATCTTTACCTAAAAAAAGATCAAAAAATGTTAAATGATCACTGTGGTAGTGCTTCAGTGATTTTCAACTATTTTTAGAGACCCAGGAAATGGCCTATTCAGTTGTAACTGACAATTACCCAACTTTTAAATACGTGCCACATATTGTACTAATATTTTGCTTGGTATTCCTTTTTAATTAACACTATAAGCGTAAGGACCATTACAAGTCTCATTTTACAGATGAGGAAAGATGAGGCTCAGGAAAAGTACCAACATCATATGACACTTGCCATCTCATGCCCTGCAGAGAATTCAGATTTCTTCTGCTGATGAATAATTACTTCTGCCCCACCCAAACTTGACAGAGTAAGAGCATGGAACTGAATCTGCACAGTAACTATTACTGATTTTTGGTTGAATTTTTATGTCTCCTGACAGTGTTCTGTGTGCTGCAGCTTTTCCCTGAACATTAAATCAGTTTTAAGGGAATGCAAAGAGTGAGTGATAGAAGTTTTTAGGAAGGATCCTTTTTCACCAGGCATCCTTTCTAGTCCAGGGGATTTTCAAACTATTCTTCTTCATATAAAATCATACATGGAAACCTTTGTAAAATATAGCTGAAAGCCATGGGGCTAGCAGCTCCACCTCTTCACTCCTCAGGAGTGGCATTACAGGATCGTACAGTAAGGAACATCCATCAGTTAAGTTCAGTCACTCAGTTGTGTCCAAGTCTTTGCAACCCCATGGACTGCAGCATGCCAGGCCTCCCTGTCCATCACCAACTCCTGGAGTTAACTCAGACTTATGTCCATTGAGTCACTGCTGCATCATCTGTCCATGCTCGGTGACGGAGCCCAGTTAATCTTCCTCCCAAAGCTTAATGTGCTTGTAGAAAGGTGGGACGTTCACAGAGGGATACACGTACACTCATACCTACACACACACACTCAGGAATATAGTTTTATAAACAATACTTAAAAGAATTATTCCTATGATGTATGATGCATTTTGATACTTTATAACCCAAGTTGATTTAGTCATGATTAATAGTTCAAAACCCACCTTTTGGAAAACACTGCTGTCCACACCTCCTGATCATCTTCCTTGACATCACCAGCGAGAACTGGAGAACTTGTTGAGAATGTACTAAGGACAAGGGCTGCCTGTAAGAAAAAGATGACACTGAGAACATTGCTGCTTAGGGTTAGAACATAAATGATGAATTATTCTTTCTTGGGAAAAGAGAAATTTCTTCTCACTTAAGCTTTTCTAATAAAAACATAAGATTGTTGAATTATTTTTAATTGAGTTTCAAGGCAGACTGATGAGGTAGCAGCCAGAGATTTCCTTAATAAGCTCCTTGGCTTTGAATTTCAGTCTGCATAGTTCTCTAGCCTTGTCTTCAAAGGAGTAATCAAGCTGTTCCTTCTCAGCCAAACCAGGAGGGAAGGTCATAAATTGAGAACGCGAGGTGGCTTTGAGATTCCAGAAGCTGCTGCTGTGAGCCCAGCATGAATGATTACCCCTGACCCAAGAAGGCCTGCCACCAGTTGACACGTGTTCCCAGTGTTCTCTGAACAAATCGAGATGGCTCTTCACACACATTTTCAAATTACTGGGTCATATTGGCTTGACTGCTTGAGACTAGTATGTCACTTTAAACCAGAGGACAGACCTACAGCTCAGACTCAATGTGATGGGGAAGACAAGATAATCAAACACCTCAACAGCAGAGGAACATGTAAGTCACAAGTCAAGATCAAAATGATTTACATTTTAGCTGGCTCCAGAATCATGGGAGAAATGAAATCAATCACAGACAGACTTAGGATTCCAGAAATGTAAATCGTTTTTAATATATTTAAAAGCACGCTGAAGTCTCGATTTATAAAAATAAATACGTAATATGACAAATTTATTTATGATCCTGGGGCTCTTAGGAGGTTGAACTCTTTAACAGATGTGATGTATCACTGTAAAATATACATGATCTGTTATACACCCAGAAGCAGATTCCAGTTGTAAAAGTAAAATTCCTTTAAGGATCAGAATGAACACAGATCAGTCTTCTGCTATAGCAATCATGTCCAGAGCTGGGCAATGAAGGTGGGCCCAGGCACAGCAGCCTCTGACCAGCCAGTCTACAGTTAAGGAGCCAGGGCAGGAAAGTGCAGCCCTTTAGCTCACAGCACCACCCTGCAGGCCAGCCAGGCCCCTAACTGCAGAGTGACTGGTTTCCTCAAGGGCTCCACGAGGCACCCAGCCTCTGCTGTCTCTCTGAAACACAGGAGGGCTATTTTGTCCTTACCTGTGGCTCTGTCTTAATTTGGGAGCAGAAAACTGAAAAGGCGTATTCACTGAATATTGTCATTGTAACACTGAATGGAAATTATGATCCTGTCATGGGTGCTGAGCTGAGAGAATGCAAGAACTCACACTGGGCTTTCAGAGACGGGGAGAACGGGTGAGTGAGCATGCACATCTGAGGTGGGCAAGAAGGGAGTGCTTTCTCCAACTGACATGCTCTCATGGGCAAGGAGTCTGGCCTAAAATACCTGAAAAGGGGTTGGAGAATCAAGTTTTTACCCCTGTAACACACAACATAAAAATAAACAACGAGAACAAAAATCCAGTCTTGTTAGTAGATAGCTGAATTGCGATTAAAACCTGAAATGTTTCTGTGTAATTGTCAAAAGGCTGGAATGTATCTGGTACAGTTTAATCTGCTGTTGTTTCTTTGGCTGTCTTTCAGTTTGATCAACAGAAATGGTTTTTGACATTCTCAATCCTATTTCCCAGAGCACTGAATTCCTGTCATTTTTAGGTTGGCTAGTTTTCCTTCATCAGAAAAATAACCCCAACAACCTTCCTACAAGTGAGGGTGTACTTCTGAATAGAAGAGTCCTTCGGCTGAGATGGCATCTCCGAGGCCCACAGTTCGAACAGGATCTTTACACACCAACACTGGTGTGAAGTGGAAGGACACGCCCTCCCTGTGCCATTCGACCACTGGCTCATTTGGGTTTAACACAACCCTGGAGCCGGCCTCCAAACGGGAGGTCATGAACTCGTGGGGTGCCTTCAGAGATACGCGGCGGGTGTCTATGGTCTCCGTCGCGCAGGCCTGTGTCGCCGCCACGCGGGCGCCTGCAGCCACAGCAGCCAGCTGGTTGGCCCAGTGTCCATCCACAGTCGCCAGGATGTGGTAGGCCAGCGTGTGGAAATGGATCCTGCTGAGGTCGGAGGCTCTGCTTTCACTTTTCCCATGTTCCTTCAAGATCCAAAAGAGGATGTCGCTGACCACGCCCACATCAGGAACACCATTCCAGGAAGAAAGAGAAGAGTGAGGTCCAGATGCCGACTGGCTGAGAAATAACAGCTCCTGTTCATTCAGCCCCAGGGAAGTCACGGCAGGAAAGACCTGCTAACAGAAACAAAATGGGGGTCTCTTTCTGATGGACACCTAGCGCCTAACCTCCTAGGACATGGCCAGTGACGGAAGTCAAGGAGGGAAGGCAGGGCCATCTTCCTTCCTTCCCTGCCTCTGAAGGCACTGAGTGACAGATCAAGGTCACTGTCTTGGCTCTCACACCTCTAGCTATCTCCACTCGCAATATCACACAGTAACCGGGAAGGTGCAGTGATGCTGTATTAGAGCCAGCCTTCTGTTACACGCTGGAGGACAAAGCAGAGTGTGCACTCTGGATTCCTTTCCACAGTGCCCAGTCTCTGCCTCGGCACACGCAGCAGAGCTTCTCACCACTGATGGGGCCTGACTCTCAGTTCCCGAACATCAGCAGGTGTTATACCAGCACAGTGGAGAAGAGCCCACCCCACAGCCAGGGTCGCCAGGAGAGTGCCTCGTGTCAGATCTAAGTCTTTTGAGCAGGTGTGGATTAGGAAGACTGTTACACGATAATAACACTGTGGAAAACGGCACCGAACAGGAGCCAAGTCTTCTATTTTGAGGGGAACCACGATGTCCACCTCACTATCTTTCTTACTTAGCACTTCCTTCCTCAGAGCAGGGACTTGCATAAAGTGAATGTTTGTGCAAGAGAGATGAGCCCTGTGTGTATTTATATAAAAGTCAGGGGTGCTCATGTAACAGCACTTCTGTTTGCCGTATGGTCTATATCAGATGCCACGCTAATGGCTCTATTTCACTCACTTCTTGCTGTAACGCTCTGAAGGAAGGAGGGGTTGCCTCTACCTTACAGATAAGGGGACTGAAGCTTAGAAAGGTTAGGTAGATAGTTATGCAGAAAATGAAACAAAGATGGCTTTTTAAAGAAGTGAAAAAATAACCTCAAGGAAGAGAAATACATGAATAAAAATCATACTGAAAAGCACCAGGCGTGAACCCTAATGTAAACTCTGGGCTCTACATGACGACGACTTGCCAGTGTTGGTTCACTGACTATGACAAATATCCCATCTGCGGACAGGGGAGGCTGTGGCTGGGGGCGGGGGTGCGAGAGCTATGCGGGAACTCTACATCCTGCTCACTTCTGCTGTGAGCCTAAAACTGCCCTAAACACCTTTCACATGTTTGACTGATAAGAAAGCACATTTAAAAATCATGTTTCACCAGAAGGGAAAGAGACACATGTACCCCAATGTTCATCGCAGCACTGTTTATAATAGCCAGGACATGGAAACAACCTAGATGTCCATCAGCAGATGAATGGATAAGAAAGCTGTGGTACATATACACAATGGAGTATTACTCAGCCATTAAAAAGAATACATTTGAATCAGTTCTAATGAGGTGGATGAAACTGGAGCCTATTATACAGAGTGAAGTAAGCCAGAAGGAAAAACACCAATACAGTATACTAACACATATATATGGAATTTAGAAAGATGGTAACGATAACCCTGTATACGAGACAGCAAAAGAGACACTGATGTATAGAACAGTCTTATGGACTCTGTGGGAGAAGGAGAGGGTGGGAAGATTTGGGAGAATGGCATTGAAACATGTAAAATATCATGTATGAAACGAGATGCCAGTCCAGGTTCAATGCACGATACTGGATGCTTGGGGCTGGTGCACTGGGACGACCCAGAGGGATGGTATGGGGAGGGAGGAGGGAGGAGGGTTCAGGATGGGGAACACATGTATACCTGTGGTGGATTCATTTTGATATTTGGCAAAACTAATACAATTATGTAAAGTTTAAAAATAAAATAAAATTAATTAAAAGAAAAAAAAATAAAAAAATAAAAATCATGTTTCAGCAGGAAAAATAAGAGCACTGCAAAGAAGTAGAAGTAAACCTGTGCTGTGCTCATGGATGCTAACTTTGCAGGATCAAACTGCCAAATGCTTTTTACGCCCCAATCTAGCAGTTCAACTTCTGAGAATGTATCATCCACATGTACCTGGTCATGGGTCAAATTAAATTCATGTAAAAGGGGACGACCCAGAGGGAGGGTATGGGGAGGGAGGAGGGAGGAGGGTTCAGGATGGGGAACACAGGTATACCTGTGGCGGATTCATTTCTATATTTGGCAAAACTAATACAATATTGTAAAGTTTAAAAAAAAAAAAAAGTTAAATTAAAGGTTCATATTTGAACTTTGAAAAAAAAAAAAAAGGTTACTCACTGCAGCGCTGTAGGAACAGAAAAGGGCAGTGAGCCAAACACTCGGCTCTGGCTGGCATTAAAGACCCTGTGTGCACCACGGCTGCTTCTACGCATGTGGCAGCAGGGAGACTGATGACTCTCCACGTGATGACAGAGAAAACATCTCCAAAATGCATCCAGTGGAAAAAAGCAAAGTGCACAACTGTCTATGCAGTATGCTATGCTATCTTTTGGGATAAAGAGGGATGAAATTATAAGGCTCTTCCCCATTTGCTTATATATGCACACAATGAATCTGGAGGGATGAGACAAAACTCGTAAGGAGGTTACTAACAGTGGGTACAAGGGCAGGAGGAAGGGAGATTTCACTGTGCATCTTTTAATATTTTGTGACTTTTGAACCATACATTACCCCATGAAAGACATTAAAAAACAAGAGGTTAACTAACCTGCCTAAGTTCACAGAACTAGAGAGTGGCAGGCAAAGCTGGTATTCCAATCCTGGTTTTCAAAATCTGTGCTCTCAAGCATCCTACTCTTGGATTTATCTGATCATTATTACTGTCCAAAGGCTGAACACCTGGGGGCCTGATGGCGAGGGAGTGAAGTGTCCCCCAAATTTCCTTTCTCTGAGCTTCCTGAAGTTCAACTGAAAGCACCAGGGTTGGGTTTTTGGTTTTCTCCTTTGGGTTCCACTGCAAAAGGCATTCACTTCCAACCTCCCCATGCTAGAAGGAGAAACACACACTACGAACCCATTGGTAACACACCCCGTGAAACACATCAAAATCAGACTTATTATAGTTATTGCAGCCAAAGATGGAGAGGCTCTATACAGTCAGCAAAAACAAGAGTGGGAGCTGACTATGGCTTAGATCTTGAACTCCTAATTGCAAAATTCAGACTTAAATTGAAGAAAGTAGGCAAAACCACCAGACCATTCAGGTATGACCTAAATCAAATTCCTTATGATTATACAGTAGAAGTGACAAATAGATTCAAGAGATTAGATCTGATAGAGTGCCTGAAGAACTATGGACAGAGGTTCATGACATTGTATAGGAGGCTGTGATCAAAACCACCCCCAAGAAAAAGAAACACAGAAAGGCAAAGGGTTGTCTGAGGAGGCCTTACAAATAGCTGTGAAAAGGAGAGAAGCGAAAGGCAAAGAAAAGGAAAGATATACCCATCTGAATGCAGAATTCCAAAGAATAGCAAGGAGAGATAAGAAAGCCTTCTTAAGTAATCAATGCAAAGAAATAGAGGAAAACAATAGAAAGGGAAAGACTAGAGATCTCTTCAAGAAAACTAGAAATACCAAGGGAACATTTCATGCAAAGATGGGCACAATAAAGGACAGAAACAGTATGGACCTAACAGAAGCAGAAGATATTAAGAAGAGGTGGCAAGAATACACAGAACTATACAAAAAAGATGTTAAGGACCCAGATAAACATGATGGTGTGATCACCCACCTAGAGCCAGACATCCTGGAGTGCGAAGTCAAGTGGGCCTTAGGGAGCATCACTACAAACAAAGCTAGTGGAGGTGATGGAATTCCAGCTGACCTATTTCAAATCCTGAAAGATGATGCTGTGGAAGTGCTGCACTCAATATGCCAGCAGATTTGGAAAACTCAGCAGTGGCCACAGGACTGGAAAAGGTCAGTTTTCATTCTAATTCCAGAGAAAGGGAATGCCAAAGAATGTTCAAACTACTGCACAAATGCACTCACCTCACACACTAGCAAAGTAATGCTCAAAATTCTCCAAGCCAGGCTTCAACAGTACTTGAACCATGAACTTCCAGATGTTCAAGTTGGATTTAGAAAAGGCAGAGGAACCAGAGATCAAATTGCCAACATCCATTAGATCATAGAAAAAGCAAAAGAGTTCCAGAAAAGCATCCACTTCTGCTTTATTGACTACGCCAAAGCCTTTGACTGTGTGGATCACAGTAAACTATGGAAAATTCTGAAAGAGATGGGAATACAAGACCACCTGACTTGCCTCCTGAGAAATCTGTATGCAGGTCAAGAAGCAACAGTTAGAACCAGATATGGAACAATGGATTGGTTCCAAACTGGGAAAGAAGTACGTCAAGGATGTATATTGTCACCCTGCTTATTTAACTTCTATGTAGAGTACATCATGTGAAATGCCAGGCTAGATGAAGCACAAGCTGGGATCAAGACTGCTGGGAGAAATATCAATAACCTCAGATATGCAGATACCACCACCCTTATGGCAGAAAACAAAGAGGAACTTAAGAGCCTCTTGATGAAAGTGAAAAAGGAGAGTGAAAAAGCTGGCTTAAAACTCATTTTCAAAAAAATAAGATCATGGCATCTGGTCCCATCACTTTATGGCAAAGAGATGGGGAAACAAAACAGTGACAGGCTTTATTGTTTTGGGCTCCAAAATCACTGCAGATGGTGACTGCAGCCGTGAAATTAAAAGATGCTTGCTCCTTGGAAGGAAAGCTATGACCAACCTAGATAGCATATTGAAAAGCAGAGACATTACTTTGCCAACAAAGGTACTGTCTAGTCAAAGGTATGGTTTTTCCAGTGGTCATGTATGGATGTGGGAGTTGCACCATAAAGAAAGCTGAGTGCTTTTGCACTGTGGTGTTGGAGAAGACTCTTGAGAGTCCCTGGGACTGCAAGATCAAACCAGTCAATCCTGAAGGAAATCAGTCCTTCACTGTAAGGATTGATGCTGAAGCTCCAATACTTTGGCCACCTGATGTGAAGAACTGACTCCTTGGAAAAGACCCTGATGCTGGGAAAGATTGAAGGCAGGAGGAGAAGGGGATGACAGAGGATGAGGTGGTTGGATGGCATCACCAACTCAATGGACATGAGTTTAAGTAAACTCCAGGGGTTGGTGATGGACAGGGAGGCCTGGCGTGCTATACAGTTCATGGGGTCACAAAGAGTCAGACATGACTTTTTAGTTTAGTTGGCTAAACTGAACTAAATGAACCCATCAGTAACTCTGCCGTCTTCCTAACTTAGCAGGAGATCCTGCTCCAGGGCAGTCCTGGCTCCTGACTTGGATCTCGTGGACCGGGTCTGGGTGAGATGACACCCACAGCACACTGAGCCCCGAGTACTGCCCGTGGGTTACCTGGTGCACAATGGTGCTCATGAGCTCCTTGTTGGTCATGCTGGCCAGCTCCAGGTGAACTGGAACACCCGTAGGGATGTCAGAAATGGAGGTCACGACCTGCAGAGACAAGAGAAGAGCACTGCCATCAGAAACAAGGAGTCAGGCAAGAGGGAAGGATGGGTCCAAGAGGCAGTGCATCCTCATGAGAGCTCCTGGCTACGTGGGCGACCACAGTCTCTGTGGACAAGGGAGGCTTTGCCCAACAGGGACAACTAGGCTCTGCAGGGAGGCGCTGGGGTTAAGGACTTGGAGTGCACTGGGAAACCCCCCTGAACGTTCACACAGCCAGCCTCTTCCTGGGGACCTAAACTGAGCAATCGGCTTCAAGTGCTGTGTGAATCTGCAACACGCTGATGTGAATGAGATGATACGGAAAACATGAAGGACACAGACCACAAACACTGCAGCCTGCAGCCATGTTTGGTTTAGCACAGGAAGCAGAGGCTCAGGCAAGATGATGTTCTGACCTGTCCTACTCAAGCTGCCGCCTGCGCCTGGAAGAACACCGTGAGGTGCCCTGCTGGAGTGGGAGGCAGGCTTCTTGGCCTCCACGACCTATCCCGGGAGGCTGGGACCTAGGGCAAGGCAGTGCAGGCTGCAGAGGCCGAGAGAGGCAGAAATCCGAAGGAAAACATGAGCTGCCATCTGTGAAATTCTGTAACAGTGCCACCATTACCTCCAAGAGCCTCTTCCTCTGGAACTCCTTGCTCTGTCCCTCCATCATGTGCAATCCAGAGAGGACCACAAGGTCTGGCTGAAACTCCTCCAGGCTAGACACAAACACCTCCAGCATATTCATGGCCCCGTTGGAGAGGTCGTGGGAGAAGATGAACCGGTTGGCATGGGGAGCTTTTAACTGGTCCCACTCCTCCCCTAGAAAAGCCCGGTCAACACAACGGGAAGAAAAGGAAGAAGCTTTGAGTCTCCAAGCTGTGTGGGGAAGGCAGGACCTCACTGGAGTCTTGGCTCGGGGCAGGCGGGCCTCTGGATGAGTGAACCCCAGCTGCCATGGCCTAAGGGGAGCACAGTGCCACGGCCAGGACCATGGTTGGCAATAAACCAGAAACCCCAACCCCACAAAAACACAGTATGGGTGCTGTGTGCCTTTGTCAAGGGCTGGCAGGGTCATGCCCCTCGAGTCCCAGGAAAGTTCTGTCCCCTCAGCCCTCATACCCAGGAGCCCGGGTCCCTCCCCACCCAGAGCATGACTCCCAAACCCCAGTGTGCAGCACACCGTGTGGGCCTGCGTGCAGGACAGGCTGCTTTTCCTGAAGCAACTTCCACCTCACGGGCGCGCCCTAGCACCTGTCACTTCGTTGGGACCTAAGGAGGCTGGAATTCCAAGAGCCAGGCTGACCACACCCCAGCCCCCAGCCCTGCTGCCCAATGGTGACTTCTGGGCATTTGATCTGGAAGCTAAGAGTAAATGGCTGCTCCAGCCTCCTGTGAGCAAGCTTCTGTGGAATAATGACAGTAATAAGGAATAAAGACTTAAGTTCACGCATTATTCCCTCCCTAAATGGTTGCTGACTGCTCAGCCCAAGGTGTGCTCCCGCTACTCTGAGGATCCAGTGGTTTTCCTTTACACGGTTTGATGATCTATCACTTTGCTTTGAGTTTTCTACTGTTTTATCTAGTGTTCAAACCTGTATCATTACTCATCTTTGGGCCACATCCCCACTCAATACTGTGTGTCTTTGATTCCCACAGCCCAGTCACGGCCCCCTGCAGAGCCTGCCCACTCAGTGTTCACTAATCTGACCCAAGCAGGAGGAGGCCAGGCCCTCCCCAGCTGGGTCCTGGGCAGCAGTAGCTGGGAGTCTCTGCAGCTACAGGAGTGCCTCTCAGCATCGGCCTAGTCAGAACCTAGTTTTTAATGTGCAGACAGCAGCCCCTGTAGATCCTGGTGTGCAGTTAGGTGGTGAAGTACCAGTTAAGATGCCCCCCACCCCACATACACACAGCTGCCACACACCCGAGGGGAGGGTGCTGGTGCCTGAGTCCTAAGGGAGGGCCGTGTGGGGCACAAGGTTTTTCCAAGGTCACTCTGCGCCACACCATGAGGATCCCACATTCCTCTCCTTAAAGTCCTGAAAATCTCAAAACTCAGCCTAAGGGCTGCCTAGGCAATTCCTTAAGGCCATGTCCCCCTGAGCACCAGGGGAAAGCAGTCACCCCCAGCCTGGGGTGCTGCCAGAAACTGGCATGATTTATGACCCGCATTTACACAGCTTTCCTTCCACGTGAAGCATCTGTCCCATTTACAAAACCGAAGTCCATATGATGAAGCCTAGTTTTTCATTGGTTTCATCATTTACTGGCTATTCCTTCAGAAAGTTTTTCCCAAGGCAGACTAACCCTGGCAGAGGGTCTCTACGCTGCAGGCTGATCTGTCCCCTGGGTCAGCGCCCCGCTTCCTTCCTGCCTCCGCTGGGCCTCTGTGTTTTTTTTTTGGGGGGGGGGAGGGGGGGGGGGGCAGCCATCCTCCCCTTGCTCTGAGTTCAGCTTTACTGAATCCATTCCTCTGAAAAACATTTTATATGTGGGACATATGTATAAAAATCTATGAAAGCAGGAAAGAAAACATCACCAATTTCCTAAAACCTGATGTAATGGTTATATTTGTTAAAACACCACATTCGTTTCTTAACTCCTCACCCATATCTTATTCTTTGTCCAAAGAAAATGCCCCATGGTGATCCACAGAGCTGATGGCAGCATTCCCCCTCTGCTTCATCTCTGAAGACCCAGTGCAGGGGGCCTCACTGAACTGTCACCTCCGAGCAGACTCAATTCCAGCACCTTCTCCCCCAGGCCACTGCTGTATTAGAGGACTCGGCACGTGACTGTGCCATCATTTATTCAAGAGTCCATCTCCTGTAGTGATGTGTGGGTTGGGGAAGGGGCCCGTGTCTTCTTTTACCAACACACTTTTACTGCCTCACACCACACCTGGCATTCAGCTGCAAGACCGAAATCAGAACAGGAACAGTGAAGACGAGGACAGACCCATGACTCAGGTGCCCACAACAAACGATAGGGGTGTGCGTCCTAAACCAACACGATTCTGTACAATGGCAAACACACGCAACACCGGTATTCTCTGCAGGACAAGACCTGGAACTGCTACTCAGACTGAAAGTGTGCAGAAGCACGATCTAACCCAACCTAGGAGAGAAGAGCCACACAGCATTCAAAACAAACGAATCTCCTCAGCAGAAAGGAGAGGGAGGCAGAAACAAACATGTTTCCGCAAGACAAAGACAAGGAGGGGTGTGGAGAGCTGACCACTGCAGTTTCCACAGGCCTGATGGAGTGGCTCGAGAAGCAAAATGACTGAAACGCAGACAGGGTGAGCCTGTGATAAAAGTCCATGCCCTTCTTTTCTAGGTTTTGAATTTATTTCCTTAAGTGATCCCTTCTCTCAGTTTATGATCCTGCCCTTCAGCCAGTAAGTCAGCAAAACCAATGCAGTGACTCACTGGCCCAAAGCCTGAAAATAAGCTTCTCCGAGGAGGTCTGGTAGGAGAGAAGGGACAAATGTTGACAAATGCCCTCTGGGAATTTACCCATCTAGGTTAGAGGCGCTGGGGATGGATTTATGTTGAGAGAGCTGACCTGAGGGCTGCTGCCACCAGACTAGGTTTCCTCCAGAGGCTGATGAAAATGCAACTTCACACTGAGCTAACTGGAAGGCCACTGCTTAGTACTAAGAAATAAGGCACGGAAAAGAAAAACCAAAGTGGGAAGCTTGTAAACCCAAGGATGGAAACAACTTCTTCTCAAGATAAGCTGTGCTGTCTTCTTTACCACATACAAGGCACAGCGGTCAAATACACCAAAGGCTTGGTGCTAGTTCTCTCCACTCCGTCATCACCAGGGACGATGACTGGAACAGGGACCACAGGTTCCGAAGGGAGCACCAACAAAGCGAACACGAGACGGACGTGGAACTAGCAGCAGCGGCAGCAGCGCCCCAAAGGCACACCTTCAGCCGCTCTAGACCCTTCCAGTCAACAGACTGACTCATGCCTTTCGCTGAAGCAGTTCACTGCTCACCACCACCTTCAGGCACTGAAAGCCATTACTCTGCTCACCCATGAAAACTGAGAGAAACTCAAAAACTGTGCAGATGGGAACTGCCCAGTCCAACATTCTGGCTCTAATTTTCAGACTCTGCCCTTCCTAACCCCCTCAATTCTACTAAGCATCCAAAAGAGAAACAGAAACAATTCTTTTTTTGTACTTGGAGGAAGGCGTAATTTTTAAGATGCACTATATTTTATATCTTAAAGTCAATTACTCTAGTAGGTAAGAGCTTCTTAAGCATCAGACTTGGAAGCACTTGGCTAATGCTTATCAACTAAGCACTGCTTTAAGGTACCATTAGTCTATTTAGTTGCTTAAATCTTTAACTTGAGTTAACAATGTGATAAATCGAAAATTCAAGAGTTCTGTGCACAGGAAAGACACAACAGCAAATACATGGACTCAAGCAATTAAAACACATTCTGGTATTTAGGATCTCTCAGAAATCAGATCTGTGTTCTGTTTAACATATAAAATCTAGTCGGGGTAGGGTAGGATGGGGTGAATTTGGAATTCTAAATCTTGCAACATTATATAATGGGAAATAGTATGTGTTGTTAAATATAAAACGCTTCCACTAATGCACCCAAAGGAAAGGAAAATCCTTCAAAGGAAGTTTGCCAGAGGCCTGGAATTAATCCTGAGCAGCCTGGAACAGCTTGCCAGCAAGGCCGAGGGCAGAACCCAGCACAGAGCTCAGAGATGTTACCTGCCCTTCTCTTTTCTTTGTAATGAAGGAAAACTTTATATACATGTGTTTCACACATTTTCATTTAAGGTGCCTGCTCTCCTACCACCTGATTTCTCTTGGGTTCAGATCAATCATACTTGAGGACCTGGGAACTTTATTCAGTGTTGTAATACTCTCCATTACTCTCCCTTGAGACAAAGGCCTGTATCAGCTCCATAGGACCAGGGACCAGGAAACGTGTGGTAAGGCAAGAACAGGGCCCTGCCAATTTACAAAGAAACATTTCTAGCGCATTCATACCCCAAACCTGACAACACACAGCCTTCTGACCAGGCTTACGCCATTACTTACTCATTTCCTCTTACCTGCTTGATACTCTAAAATGAGGTGGAACTCATCCACTTCCTGCAATGACTCTGGTGGGACAAATACATTGTCATCAAGGAGCTCATGCAGCTTTGGACCAACTGGACCACAAAGAAGAACCTGGAGACAAGCAATATCAAGTCTATCAGGAGATCTGCCCCCTTCCCGTGAAATCTGTTCAGTAAGGTACATCCAGCACTTTCATTTTTTTCAACAAAAACCACTGGACTCCAAATCCAATTCTGAAAGCTTCTGGTTTGGAGGTATGGACTGGAAGAGCTCCTACCAGGGTGCAGGCCTGGAGGGTATGGACACAAAGTACCTGGAAATGAGAAGCTGGCAAAAGACCCTTGTCAAGCATCCACGTGTGTTACACGGGCACTTGTGTGTCTGCTGAATCCCAGGCACTCTGTTAGGGGCTGAATGTTTGTTCCCCGCCCCTACCCCCGCCCCCCTGGTTTCCATGTCGAAGTCTAACTGTCAATGTGATGATACTGGAAAGGGTTTTCAGGAGGTAAATGAGGTCATATGGGTGGGTTCCTAAACCAATCGGACTGGCAGCCTTAGAAGAAAAGGGGGAGAGAAACTGCTCTTTCTCCACTACATCCATTAAAGAAAGGCCCTCTGAGGACACAGAGGCAGGCAGCAGTCTGCAAGCTGGAAAGAGAATGCTCGCCAGGAACTAGCCCCTCCTGCAACTGTGATCCTGGGGCTGTCCAATCTCCAGAACTGTGAGAAAACGAATTTCTGCAGTTCAAGTCACCTCGTCTACTGCATTTTGTCATCAGGGCAGCCTGAGAAGACTAAGATGCACTGTACCTCACTTTCCTTTCTTTACTGACTCACATCCTATGTAAGCAAAGAGATACTGGGTGCTGTCTGCTCAAAGCTGCCAGACAAAAGCAACTGGTTGACTTGTACACAGTATAGAAAAGAACCTCAGGGTCACAAGACTCCAATCAACCAGTGACCTAACTTGTAGGGGCAGGCTCCCTACTACACTTCGCTGCCTTGTAAACAGGACAGACTTCCCAGCAGAAGAATTAAAGAGCACTTCAGTTCATTAAGTTTGGGGGGAGGTATGCTGCAACTTTCAAAAAATATTTTCTTCA
Source organism: Bison bison bison (assembly GCF_000754665.1). Taxonomy (NCBI): domain Eukaryota; kingdom Metazoa; phylum Chordata; class Mammalia; order Artiodactyla; family Bovidae; genus Bison; species Bison bison. The sequence continues at coordinate 4,052,023 of NW_011495077.1, read as the reverse complement.
ACTCCAACCTGGGCCTCTTCCTGGAAGTTCCTTCTAGAAGCCATTTCACACCTTCTGCTGTTTCTGCCATGCCAGCTCTGGCCCCACTCATGACCAGGCCAGACTCAAAACCACTGAAGCATGAAGGCTTGGACCAGGAATCAAAGGAAAGTCCTCAGAGATGATCGTCATCATTTCAGGTTTAATATGCCCCACCAGAAGTTTCCAAAAGTATTTTTACTTGCTAATTAATCACTTGTTTGTACAGAGGCATTTTCATGTATCTAAGAAATCCCAGCTACTGGGCAAAAATACATCTCCCTCTCCTTGACACATGTCTGCTGTTTGCCAAATCTGAAAAGTCTCACCCCTGTAATTTTATTTATTTTCTCTAATTATTGGCTAGAATTTCGGCTTCCAAGGTGAGACAACAAGGGCCAGATTTACCCTCCTGCCTGAAACAATAACAACAAAACAGATAAAATACATGAAACAACGGTTTTCAGAACATTTGGGCACTGGGCAACAAGGACAGTGATACCTATGAAACAGAAAAAAACTGAGTGAGCCCTACAAATCCCTCTGCAAATGAGCCCAAAGGAATGTTCAGATGTATAGATGGTCAATACCAAAATCAGACTGATTTTATTCTTTACAGTTGAAGATGGAGAAGCCCTATACAGTCAGTAAAAACAAGACCTGGAGCTGACTGTGACTCAGATCATCAGCTCCTTATTGCAAAATTCAGACTTAAATTGTAGAAAGTAGGCAGAACCACTAGACCATTCGGGTATGACCTAAATCAAATCCCGTATGATTATACAGTGGAGGTGACACAGAGAGTCAAGGGATTAGATCTGGTAGACAGAGTGCCTGAAGAGCTGTGGACGGAGGTTTATAACACTGCACAGGAGGTGGTGACCAAAACCAGCCCACAGAAAAAACGCAAGAAGCCAAAAGGGTTGTATGAGGAGGCCTTACAAATAGCTGAGGAAAGAAGAAAAGTGAAAGGAAAAGCAGAAACGGAAAGATACACCCATCTGAATGCAGAGTTCCAGAGAAGAGCAAGGAGAGTTAAGAAAGCCTTCTTAACTGAACAATGCAGAGAAATTGAGGAAAACAACAGAATGAGAAAGACTAGTGATCTCTTCAAGAAAACTGGAGATACCAAGGGAATATTTCATGCAAAGATGGGTACAATAAAGGATAGAAATGGCAAGGACCTAACAGAAGAAGCAGCTATTAATAAGAGGTGGCAAGAATACACAGAAGAACTACACAAAAAAGATCTTAACAACCTGGATAACCACGATGGTGTGGTCATTCACTGAGAGCCAGACATCCTGGAGTGTGAAGTCAAGTGGGCCTTAGGAAGCATCACTACGAACAAAGCTAGTGGAGGTGACAACATTTCAGATTAGCTATTTCAAATCCTAAAATGATGCTGTTCAAGTGCTGCACTCAATATGCCAGCAGATTTGGAAAACTCAGCAGTGGCCACAGGACCAGAAAAGGTCAGTTTTCATTCCAACCCCAAAGAAATGCAATGCCAAAGAATGTTCAAACTACCATACAATTGTGCTCATTTCACATGCTAGCAAAGTAATGCTCAAAATCCTTCAAGCTAGGCTTCAACAGTGGATGGACCAAGAAATTCCAAATTCCAGATTTAGAACAGGCACAGGAAACAGAGATCAAACTGTCAGTGTCCGCTGGATCATAGATAAAGCAAAAGAATTTCAGATAAACATCTGGCTCATTGACTACTCTAAAGCCTTTGACTGTGTGGATCACAATAATCTTAAAGAGATGGGAATACCAGACCACCTTATCTGCCTTCTGAGAAACCTGTATTCAGGTCAAGAAGCAACAGTTAGAACCAGACATGGAACAACGGACTGGCTCAAAATTGGGAAAGGAGGACATGAAGGCTGTATATTGTCACCGTGCTTATTTAACATCTATGCAGAGTACATCATGAGAAATGCTGGGCTGGATGAATCACAAGCAGGAACCAAGAGGCTGGGAGAAGTATCAATAACCTCAGATATGCAGATGACACCACCCCTATGGCAGAAAGCAGAGAGGAACTAAAGAGCCTCTTGATGAAGGTGAAAGATGAGAGTGAAAAAGTTGGCTTAAAACTCAACATTCAAAAAACTATGACCATGACATCCGGTCCTATCACTTCATTGCAAATAGATGGGGCAAAAGTAGAAACAGTGTCAGATTTTATATTCTTGGGCTCCAAAATCAATGTGGATGGTGACTGCAGCCATGAAGTTAAAAGACGCTTGCTCCTTGGAAGAAAAGCTATGACCAACCTAGACAGCATATTAAAAAGCAGAGACATCACTTTGCTGACAAAGGTCCGTACAGTCAAAGCTATGGTTTTTCTAGTAGTCATGTACAGATGTGAGAGTTGGACCATAAAGAAAAAGCAGAGTGCTGAAGAATTGATGCTTTTGAACTGTTGTGCTGGAGAATACTCTTGAGAGTCCCTTGGACACCAAGGAAATCAAACCAGCTAATTCTAAAGGAAATCAATCCTGAATATTCATTGGAAGCACTGATGCTGAAGCTCCAATACTTTGGCTACCTGATGCTGGGAAAGATTGAGGGCAGGAGAAGAAGGGGACGACAGAGGATGAGATGATTGGGTGGCATCACCGACTCAATGCGCGTGAGTCTGAGCAAACTCCAGGAGATAGTGAAGGACAGGGAAGCCTGGGTGCTGCAGTCCATGGAGTCATAAAGAATCAGACAGGACTTACTGACTGAACAACAATGAGATATACAGAATCTGAAAGAATTCATCACCAGCAGACCTGTACTACAAGAAAGGAAATCCTTCAGGCAGACGGAAAATACCAGATGGAAATACTAATCTAAACACACAAATAAAGAATGCCAGGAATGGTACGCTGTGTAAGCACGTAAGATCTTTTTATTATTTAACTGTCTTTAAAGACAATTAACTATTTGAAGAAAAGTATTAACAGCATAGTGTGAGATGACTAGTCTGTCTTGAAGGAACATATATGCCGACAACAGTATAGAGACTGGAGGGGAAAAATGAAGGCACACTACTGTAAAGTTCTTAAACTCTATCTGGTGGTTTAATAATATCACTTCAAAGCAGACTGTGATAACCTAAAAATGTACATCAGTAATCCTAAATCAACCAGGAAGAAAACAAGAAGCAAGCTGTGAGACTTAAATTTAACCTGATACAACAACGACACTAAATGAAAATGGTCTAAATGCCCCAATTAAAAGGCAGGAAGGCCTTCCCTGATGGTCCAGTGGTTAGGACTCTGCCTGCCAATGCAGAGGACGTGGGTTTGATCCCTGGTAGGAGATCCCCCATGCTGAGGGACCACTAAGCCTATGCACCACAACTAATGAGCCCGCGCCCCTGGAGCCCTTGCTCTGCAACAAGAGAAGCCTGGGCACCGCAGGAGAGCAGCCCCTCCCCGCAGCAACTAGAGAAGGCCCGAGCACAGCCACAAAGGCCTAGTGCAGCCAGAAAAAAAGATAAGGAATGTCAGAGTGCGCTACAAATCCAGCCTCAACTGTACGCTGCCTTACAAGAAACACATTCTAAATATACAGACACAAACAGGTTAAAAGCAGATGAACGGGAAAAGATACATCACGATGACACTAATTGAAACTGGAAAGGCTATTTTAATCAAAATTGATTAGAGAACAAAGAATATTATGAAATTATTTTCTTTATCCCTGGTAATGATAAAAAAAAAAAAAGTCAGTCCATAAAGGGATGAAACAATTCTACAGTTATGCATCTAAAAAGAGGCTGAAAAACACATGAACCAAAAAGTCACAGAACTTCAAGGGAAACAGACAAGTCCATAATTATTGTGGGAGATGCCAATCTCTCTCTCTCAATAGTAGATAAATCAAGTAGACTGAAAATCAGAAGACTACAGGAGACTTGAAATCAATCGACTTGGCCTAACTGACACTGATGGAACACTCTACCCAAGGGCTCACCAAGGCACACTATCTGCACGGTCATAAAAGTCTCCATAAATTTAACAGGAGTCAGAAAAGCGTGTTCTCTGATCACAACGGCATTAAAATAGAAATCAATAATATACAGATATGTGAAACCCTCTCAGTATTTAGAAACTAAATACCACTTCTAAGTATTCCACAAGATAGGCTATTAAATACCTCATCTCAAGAAATCAAAGGGAAATCAGAAAGCATCTGGATTGAATGAAAATAAAAACAAAGAATCAAAATCTGGGGGATAGAGCTAAAACAGCACTTAAGGGGACGTTTACAGCACTAAACACCCTGCATCAGAAAACAAAGGAAGTTCTCAAATCAGTGACCTTAGCCACGACTTTAAGAAACTAAAAAATGAAAGTTAAATTAAAAACAAATAGAAACCAATGAAATAGAAAAGAAAAAAAAGAAAAAAAATCAATGAAACTGAAAGCTCTTTATTTATTGGAAAGATCAATAAAATTGATAAACCAATAGCCAAACTTATCAAGGAAAAGGAAAAAGAAAAAGATATAAATTACCAGTTTCAGGAAAGACAGAACATCACTACACATTCCACAGACTTAAAGGAGTAAAAGAACATTATGATTAACTTCAAGTCAATAAATTCAACAATTTAGATGAAATGGACACATTTCCTGAAAGACAAAACTACCAAAGCACACTCAAGAAGTAGATAATCTGAATTTCCTTTTATCAAATCATTAAACACCTTCCCACATCAAAAACTTCAGGCCTCTACATGGGAAAAGAATTCAAAAAAATAGTAAATATATGTGTAACTGATATACTTTGTCGTACACCTGAAACTAACACCACACTGCAAATAAACTATACTCCAATAAAATTTTTTAACCCCCCCTCCCCAAAAAACAACAAAGTGAAATGGAAAAATAAAACACTAAAAACCAACCAAAGAGCAGAAAAACTTTATGCCTGGAGGGCTTCACTGGTGAGTTCTACACAAACACTTTTAAAAAAAAATCAAAATACTCCCCAATTCATTCTATTAGGTCAGTATTACCCATATTAAAATCAGACAGACATATGAGAAAAGAAAAATACAGATCAATATCCCCCAGGGAAATTGATGTAAAAATTTTAAATAAAATGTAAGTAAACTGAATCCAATAATATATAAAAAGGGTAATACATCAGAAGCAAGTGAGGTTTATTCTGGGATACATGGTTCGTTTGACATTTGAAAAATCAGGGTAATTACCATTTACCAAAGTAAAAAGCAAAAACCACACAATCATCTCAACAGATGCAGAAGCAGCATCTGACAAGATCCAACATCTCCTTCTTGGCTAAATTCCAAAATATATTTCGTTAAGACACTGTTCTCTTCTGCTATCTGGCTTCTATTTCACCATTCCATAACATCTGCCTTTATTATATCCACCAGGGTCTATTTCTGAGACACAACATAGTTTGCTTGGAAACAACATGGACTCTGGAGCTAGACGGCTTGGGTTCAAATTCCAGCTCCACTCCTTACTAGGTATGTGACCTTGAACAGTTTTAACTTCTTCATGCCTCATTTTTCCTATCTACAAAATGCGGATAATAATAGACTTCCCTCAAGAGCTTTTTGAGGATCAAATAGGTTAATATAAAGTAAAGCACTTACGACAGTGCCTGGGAAACAGTAAGAACTATGAAAATGTTAATGATTATTATTACCTATGGAAAATGCTGCTGCTGCTGCTGCTGCTAAGTCGCTTCAGTCGTGTCTGACTGTGCAACCCGGTAGTCTGCACACCACCAGGCTCCTCTGTCCCTGAGATTCTCCAGGCAAGAATACTGGAGTGGGTTGCCATTTCCTTCTCCACTGCATGCATGCATGCTAAGTCGCTTCAGTCATGTCCGACTCTGTGTAACCCGATGGACAGCAGCCCACCAGGCTCCTCTGTCCACGGAATTCTCTAGGCAAGAATACTGGAGTGGGTTGCCATTTCCTTCTCCCTAATCTGTGGTTGTTTTTAGATGATCACTTGGTTATGTTGAGAGGCATTTCAGCAAGTTAAATTGAATCTGAGACAGCAGTATAGGGTGGTGAGGTCAAGGCAGAGCCTGGTGTTTGAATCCTGGCTTTATTATTTTATCACCCAGCATCAGCTGGGTGACCCTGGGCACATTACTTAACCTCTCTGGACCTCCTTTCTTTAAAAGGATGGTAATACCTAAACCCATCAGATTATAGTGAAGATCATAACAATCTGATGAAGGAGTAAAAGATACCCTTTTCTTCCCCTCAATCTTTTATTAAGGTCAGGCTCTTTTTTTTTTTTCCTTCCCCTTTTTCTTACCAGAATACTTTCCAGTTGGACTGGTCTCAGGCCCAGCTTCCCCAGTGACCAAGAGCAAATACTGGTCTCAGAGGAGGAAATACTAAAAGGAACATCTAACCTAGAACTTCCAGGGACAGAATTAAATTACTTCTCAGGGTCAAGAGGGTGTTCTTTTCAGGGCCCAAATGCCCAGGATTCTGATGCAAAGGGCCTGGGTTCTTTCCATTGAGCTTATGATTGATCTTCTCTTTCATCCATTAGCTGACAATACTTCTAAAGACCAGCTCTGGAACTTCTAATATTCTTTGTTTGGGAGTTTATTACTATCTATAAAGATAATGACTCTTAAAAAAATTTCCCACTCTAATCTTTTATTAAAATTTTAATCCTTATAAAAATGTGAATGTCCACACTTTAATATGCTCTCTATATCTAAGCACATCCATCCCTTGGTGTACACTGTGGGTCCATATGAATTTTGTCCCCTCACACTGTTGATCATTTATCTGTGTTTCTGGGTCCGTCTCTGCACTTTTGATTCTGCACCCCTAAGAACTGTTGATGGTTCCCTCTCTCCATCGTCAGTAGTCACATCTATTCTGCACTTCTCAAGTTCATTTACTTCAGAACCATCTCCGTTAAACTTACCTTCTTTGTCCCTACATATGGTCTATCACCAAGTGATTCCACTAGGCTTTAGACAGACATGTTTCTCTTCTTCTGGCTACTCGAGCCAAAGTCAGCAAGGAGGCTAGTGCTGTGGTCTTGCTGTAAAATGATTGCTTTTATAAGACAACAGCAATAACCTCCTTGTTGGCTTTCCCTCTTGGACCTATTCCACTTCCAGCAAAAGAACTTCTTACTCAGAAGCTATTTTGAAAATAGCAGTAATTTTAATTCTACTTAAACCAAATGGTTTAAGACTTGAAGACACGACCCTAACAACCCCCATCCAGTGGCCTTTGTTTTTAACACTCCGGATCCAGCCTCAAGAATCAGCCAACTAAGTCTTCTCTCATCACTGCACAGTCCCCAGCCTCAGGCACTGACTCCAGAGCCCACACGCTCTTAATGACTACATGGTAAGGTACTCGAGGGCATGGACTCTGGGGTCTGAGGTTACAACTGTTCTATTTGTTTAATACAATTGTTCTAGCTGTAAACTTCTCTATGCCTCAAGCTTCACATAGAAAGCACGACAATAACAGTACCAACAACAGTACCTATGACCTTATAGGTTATTAAAGGAATTAAATGAGGTAATCTACGTCACACACTGGAGACAACATCAGACATGCAGTAAACACTCAGGAATCATTAGCTACCGCTCCTCTCCTTCAATGACTCTATTCCTAACAAGAATCCCAAGCAAATTGAATTAAGGAATGGGCAGGTACTCAGTATTGCCTCTAAAATTACTGAAATACTAGTGAAGGACATAGGCTTTAATCTGGGAATCTGACTTACCTTTAAATCTGAGTTGGCTGCAAACTTCTGTCCAATTAAAGCTGCATTTCCTCCTACATAGTGCTGTAAGACAGTTCAAGGTTATTAGGCAGTTTTTTAACATAACTATGCTACTCAAGCTTAATAATGTTTTGATTTATTTAATTATACTCCATTTTCCCCCCAAAAAAATTTGAGGTGACTTTACAACAAGTACACACAGATGGGGTTAATAAAAACATTAACTCCACAGATGAGGAGACAATGAGTTATAAGGAAAGGTGAAAAAAAAAACCAAATTGCTACCTTTGGAAAACAGTATAATTGCCTTAACTGTAGATCAACCTTGGCTTTGAGCTTCCAGGCAGCCAGAACAGATAAATGAAACAAAAGGAAATACAAGTATGGACAGACTTTATCTTCTGCACTGTGATCCTTCTAAAATGAGTGTATGACTATGTCAGTCTCCTCCTGAAAATCATCCGATACTACAATGATCTAAAACTCTCCATTTTTTTTCCTGATATATATTTGATATACAAGTTACAATGGTACAATGTAGTGATTCACATCTTTTCAAAGTTATATCCCATTTATAGTTATTATATTTTCTATATTCCCCATATTGTACAATATATCCCCATAGCTTATTTTATACCTGACAGTTTGTACCTCTTAATCCCCTACCCCTGTATTGCCCCTTCCCCCTTTTCCTCTCCTCACTGATAACCACTAGTTTGTTCTCTTTATCTGTGATTCTGTTTCTTTTTTGTTATATTCACTAGTTTGTTGTATTTTTTAGATTCCACATATCTAAGTGATAACATATAGTATTTGTCTTTCTCGGACTTTATTTCACTAAGCACAATCCCCTCCAAGTCCATTCATGTTGCTACAATGGCAAAATCTCATTCTTTTTCAGGGCTGAGTAATATTCTATTACATGCATGCACGTGCACACACACATCTTTATCTGTTGATGGACACTTAAGGCTGCTTCCTTATCCTGGCAACTATCAATAATGCTGCTGTGAACACTGGGATACATGTATCTTCTTGAATCAGTTTTAAAATCCAACTCTTAAGTGAAGTACACGGGTCTTTATCTGTCCCTTGCTTTCCTTTCCGCTTCTACCTGTCTATAGCTCTCCAAGCCTTCCTCTCTGTGTCTATGCCTTTAAGCACATGCTGCTGCTTTGACTAGGATGCCTCCCCTTTCTCATTCACTGGTCAGGGATCACTTTTCAAATATCAGCTGTAACGTCACCTCTTCTGTACTGCTTTCTGTTGCCCTTTTCCTATGGTCACCTCCATCTCCACAATCCTCCTTCTAGAGAGGATTACGGATCCTTTGCTTCTTGCCACCTCTAGACTCAGAACAGACATCCACTACAGCCCTTGTCCTCGTGAGCTAGTGTCATCTGGGGACATGTCTAGCTCCTTCAGGGCAAGGACTGTCTTCTTACAGTAAGTGCTCAGTAACTGCTGCTAGATTTTGAGAAAGGAAGAAACACACACTGATGCATCAGGAAAGGTAATGGGTTCTAAAAGATGACACACCCCATCTCTCAGCTGAGGACTAAAGGAGAAGAGCAGAGAATTCTAGTATTCCTTTGTTCTAAGGATGGATTCACATGCTCTGGAAACCTGACAAACAGGAAGTAAAGCTCTGATGCTCTATTATGTAAGCTGAGAAAATGCATCAACAGCCCTGTCTGGGAGGACTGAATGCTATCAGCTTACCTCTCTAGTCCCTAGCCCCATGAAGAGGCACAGACTAAACAACTCAATTCTAGATGCTCAACAACACTTTTAGTCCAACCAAGTTTTGTGCTGACGTATCACTGGGCTCAGACGGGACAGTGATGGCTTTCTATAGATAAATTTGAAACGCTGTGATACACAGGCTGAAATCTGGCCTTTTAACATGTTTAAAGGCCATTTAACTCTGATGGTTAGAAGAATTTACTAGAAATTCCAGGGAAACATTAAGATTCCATGTAATGGATTTTAGAGTTTTCATTTAATAGTTATTATTAACTGCTGTTTATCAGTCCATCTGCCTTATAGTTTAAGGGAGTTTGACAAAGTACCAAATGAAGTGTCACACTAGTGGAAGATAAATAACACATTTTAGGTTTTACAATGTTAAGAAATAATTTTGATGATGTAAAAGATAGATAAAATTTCTGTAGAAAAAATGTCTGCATTATGAAACAAAAGGCCAAAGAGACTAAACAGAAAGCAAATTGGTATTTTAGATACTACAATCTTAAAGACTTTTAAGCAGGAGATTTGCCATCTTGTTAGAACTTTCAAGACTATTTCATAAAAGACAGAATCTTGGGAGTTCCCTGGTAGTCCAGTGATTAGGA
>NW_011495077.1:4034876-4041791 GCF_000754665.1 Bison bison bison | reverse complement strand
AGGGGGAGCGCGTCATTGCTCTCGAGTCATGGAGGGGAATCTGGCCTCGGAAATGTTGAAGAAGTTCTCTCGAGGTCTTTCTCGGGTTGAGGCTAACAGCTTGCTGTCTCCTTGAGAAACTCAGCTGGGAAATACCTGTGCCCACTGCTAATGTTCAAATGGGTGGCTTCCAAAGAATAAAAAAAACTTGAAGAGCTCCCCAAGTGAGAAGTACATCCAGACTGGGGTGATGGGTAAGAGAAGATTTTAGGTAAAAACTGGGGATGAGATGCTCATGAGATGCAGTGGGCATAAAAGAGATGCTTAAACAACAAAATCCTGTCCTTAAGAGGTGTGTGAGCCTTGAGGAAGTGTCTGGACCATGCAGGCTCCAGAGCCTTGTTTGTGATCACCCGGTGGGTGTGGAGACTCCTAAGTTCTATCTCTGACAGTCTTCACCCTGTAGACGAATGGGTCTCAGAACAAGGTGTTCAGAATAGCATCAACATAACCAGGAAACTTGCTGTAAGGGTAAATTCTTGGGACCACCCCACGAGTACTAATCAGAACTCTGGAAGGGGGGCCCAGGAGTCTGTTTCAATACCTTCCACATGACTCTGATGCACATTCAGGTCAGAGAGCCACCAAACTAGACCAGAAGTTCTCAATCAGGGTGATTTTGCATCCCTTCTCTCCCTGACCTGGAAACATCTGACGTGCTGGGAGACATTTTTGACTGTCACAGTATGGGAAAGGAGGGGTGACGCTGCCACTATTTCTCTGTGGGTTTGGCCTTTTTTGGTTTAGGAAGAACTGAGCCATATTAATATTACTGCAAGGTATCAGCCAAGCAGTACCCAGACAACTCTGGAGTAGACATTTTCCTACTTTAAACCTGAGTAACATGAAAAAAGAGCAATTTCATGGATAACTCAGGGCTAAAATTTTAGTAAGTATGCCTCATTAACGTTGGTGGAAGTGAAATGACTAGCAACAGCAGAGTTAAAGGAAGGTCAGGTACACATTTTTCCAAAAAGAGAAAAACACTACAGAATTGTATTGCCAACAATCACCCTCAATGGGTGAACTGGAGAAGAGTTGCTTGGTTGCTTCTAGAAACCATACAAACAAAGTATCTTTTCCCACCCTATCTGAATTTACCACTGGTAGACAGACCTGGGCTTCTGGGAACTCTGATGCAACCTGGGCAATGTCATGGAAAGTTTCCTTATCACTGAAGAAGCGTTCAGCAGCTGCTCCTTTCCCCATGAAGTGAACGAAGGCTTCTTCTAGATCATTCCTCGAATGCAGCTCGCTGTGATCTTTCCCATTCCCAGGACTCAAGCCAAGGGCCTGCAAGAGCTTCACCCCTGACAGCACTACGTCTACACAGGCATTGACGCTGGAAGGAAGGAAGGAAGAGATGGTGTGAGACAAACAGAAGCACTGGGGCAACAGCTTTGCATTTAACAACAGGGAAATGTTTCAGAGGCCTGTGTTCAAACAGGGAAACAGAGGTAGTGGATCTGAAACCCTACCTGGAAAGCAAATAGCATATGGTGGAAGGAGGATTACTTTATCTGGATATGTATGTCTATCCCGGCAATAGCTTGATAAACTTCTACCCTCATTACAAAGAGAGAAGACAGGTGTTCAGCATTTCAGAACGAAGCATCGTGACACAAATATACCATTTCTGAGAAAATGATGGCAAAGCCAGACTGGATTCACCCTGTGTGTGACCTGGGCAAGTCACTTCAATTTCTTTGTCTTCAGTTTCCTCCTCTCTAAAATCATGTAATATGAGTATTTAACTCATAGGGCTGTTGTGAAGATTAAATAAGATAATACATGTTTAAGACCACTGCTTGCTACAGAGTAAGCAAAGTAAAGTTTTGGTCGAAAGCCACCTTCCCTCAAAAGACAGCTGAGCATGGTGGTAAAATACACTGACTACTTCCGGGTGAAACTGAGAGCTGAGTGATGGCTTAAAGACTTAAGCGCACCTGCAGCCTTGTAACAACTCAACACTTGGCAGGTGTTCATCATGAACTTTAAAGACTAGTAAGAAGTCAGTGTGGTGTCACCTGGTTAGCGCTTACAGATTTATAAAATACACGTAAGGTTGTCTGGCCCCACCTCTCCCATGCACACATGCCGAAGTTGTGGCTTACGTTTTCAGTGTTTTGTGTGTGTGTTTTCCAAAAGCCATTTCTTAAAAAAGAAGTCCCAAATACTTTGGGCAGGTAGGTGAGGTCCCCGGGCACCTTTATTCCTGCCTCTGCCATCCCTGCCAGTGGGGCTGGATGACCAAATGAAACAGCCTCGGGCGACAAGGGTGGCTGCCCCTCTGCCATCCCTGCCAGTGGGGCTGGATGACCAAATGAAACAGCCTCGGGCGACAAGGGTGGCTGCCCTTCCACGTTAGTTCCAAGTATTTATGAAGCCAGAAGTTGTGTGCTTCCCTGGTAGCTCAGATGGTAAAGAGTCTGGGTTGGGAAGATACCCTGGAGAAGGAAAAGGCACCCCACTCCAGTATTCTTGCCTGGAAAATCCCACCGACGGAGGAGCCTGACAGGCTACAGTCCATGGAGTTACAAAGAGTCGGACACAACGGAGTGACTTCATTTTCACTTTTCATGAAATCAGAAGGTAAATTCATCAATCAAGAAGGCCCAATGGATTGGATTCTGGTGTGTAATATATAACTACAATGTCTCCCTTGTAGTCTCCTTTAAAAATCTCTTGATCACCAAATCGTTAATGGTGGCCAGCTCTAAAGATGAGGAAAGAGACTGCAGTAAGGGAGAGGAATTTTATTTTTCATCAGATGTATTTTTAATGTTGATAAGCATACATTACTTTTAGAACTGAACAAATAATTCTTAAAAGGTCCTCATGTGGGGTAGATATTATTTACATCACTCAAGGGAGGTTTACAAGGGCTGGAAGAGACACAGCCCTCTTCACAACACAAAACTGACTACATTCTCATTAAGATTCTATTATTAACTCTTCTCCTATGAATCCCACATTTTTGAAAAGGTTTTTGCCTACCATACAGCATTTAAATACTCAAATGGTCTTACTCTTTTGAAGTCAAACATACATAATTACTCTGGTCAACTGGGAAAGTATAGCCTAAGAGTGAGTCCACCTTTCATACAAAGCACATAACACACACTGACACCCACGTGGCAGGTTCTTACTCACGTAAGACATTCCTTTCACAGCTTACAGGATACGAACCAACGCACCTTGTAAACTGGCCTCAGTGCCACCTCACACGAGTGTCCTTTCTTTCTACTGGACACCACACTGGATGTCTGAAGGGAGAAGCTTAAAAGGGATACAGGTATCCCTGGCTCTCGGACTCCAGGGGCTCCCAATGTTCAGACAGTAGACGTCTGGATAGTGTGGGACATTATTTCCATGAAGTAGTCCTACCTCAAATAAATGTATCTAAATGGATCTGGGTCCTGAGTCTGCATAGCAAAGGTTCAGATACCAAGGGATGTACCCATATTTGGAAATAACAACTTCAAAATAGACATCAATAAACACATCACTTCCATATCTAGTTCTGCTGAGAACTTAAGTAGTTTGATTTCTTAAAGATGAGAATGGAGGAAGTTTCAGTTACAAAAAACAAAACCAAAAAGAACACTATTTAGCACATTTTGCAGCACAAGACGAAACCCAACTGAACTAATTTTGAGTTTAAACAATATAACTACCATAGGAACATTTTCCAACCCCCACCTAATCATCCCATGAATACTAAAGAGGAAAATCATAGGAAAAAATTTACTTGGTAGCTATTAAAATAAAATAATTGTACCCTACTATGTGCCAGATACCAAACAAAGTACTTTTACCTCTGCTTTCTAGTTATATTTTATAATGCTTCAAACAGAACAGGAATCTTTCTCTGCACTTACATCAATTCAACAGCATACTAAAATGTAAACAAGCACGCTACTTATAGGGAAAAGAAGTGCGTGTGTGTGTGTGTGAGGGGTGGTCTGCTGCTGCTGCTAAGTTGCTTCAGTTGTGTCTGACTCTATGTGACCCCATAGACGGCAGCCCACCCAGGCTCCCCCGTCCCTGGGATTCTCCAGGCAAGAACACTGGAGTGGGTTGCCATTTCCTTCTCCAATGCGTGAAAGTGAAGTTGCTTAATCGTGTCCGACTCTTAGTGACCCCATGGACTGCAGCCTACCAGGCTCCTCCGTCCATGGGAGGGGGGTGGTCAGGGTGGAGCAAAAAAAAACAGAAGACAAAATTATGTTCATTTGACACTTATGTAGAATTTCACAAAAATGTATCAAAGATTACAATGTGAGTTTTGAGAAAACACAGACACAGATAAAACAACTGGAAGGTAAAATGAGGTAACAGACGCTGAATGCCTACACAAGTGGCTGTACTAACAGAGGGCGCTGGGAGCCAGGGCTGCCAGGCATATTATCAGAGATTTCGGGTTGGGGTGGGAAAGAGGAATACTTTCTTCTAGTCTGTAAATTCCTTAAAGACAAGGACGGTGGTTCTTATCACCTCCCTTCTGTTTTATCATCTGTAAAACGTTTCCTAAGGTTCTTTTCAGCTTTCACACTATGCCTGAGCTAGTATGAAAGCTAATCATAATCGCTCTAAGATACACAACCACAGAGAAGAGAAACCCAAGAGGGCAGGATCAGCAGTCCTTGGGCCACACCCTGGATGATGCTCTGGACAGAGAAGAAGGCAGGCATTTTCAGACAGACCACACCGATCTACAAAACATTCTAAGATAGGGAAGCAGTCATCACTGCTTTCAGCTGAGAAAAGTAAGGCTGGGGGTTAACTAACATTTCAAGGTCATGACTGGAGGAGCCCACACTCAAACCCAGATTTATCTGATATTGAAAGCCATAGGAGCAAAGACGTAGAAGAAGGGATAACCTTGTGTCTGGATATAACAGGAATGGTGATCCAGTTAGGAGTCTGAACATGGTCCAAGGAGAGCAAGGCAGGTTTCAAGGTCGGAGTGAAGCCAGGTGAGGGAGAGTGAGTGCTAGGATGAGGGTTCATCAGGCGCCCAACGAGTCTGAGGACCAGGGCCCGACTCGGAAGCAGAGGAGGCAGCGTACGTTTTAGAAAAACGTGGTGTGGGCTTGCCATTGACCATCTCCTTGAAACCACTCCTTTATTTCTCTGGTCCTTTCCCATCAGGCCCTTACATGGCAGTGCCCACCCCTCCCCAAGCCCTGCCATTTGCCTTCCCTTCTTGTTCTCTTCCTGGGTGATGCTGTCTAGCCTCTGGCCTCAACCTAGGTGCAGGAGTCTCCAAATTGCGACCATGCTCCTCAACTACAGCCTCTAGCTGTCAGCAGCTGAGGGCTCAGCTTCCTCTATAATCCTACAGGAATGTACATTTCTTCCCTCTGAAACCAAACTGGTTACCTTTCGCCACAAACTTGTTCCTTTCTTAATCTCTCTTCATGGCAACAATGTGGCACCTAGAGCCACAAATAGGTTTAAGCTGCACCTCTGGTATTTGACAGCTGTGAGATCATGGGCAGGTCAGTATATATGCTAAGCTGTGTCTGACTCTTGTGCAACCCCTGGACTGTAGCCCATCAGGCTCCTCTGTCCATAGGATTTCCCAGGCAAGTATACTGGAGTGGGCTGCCATTTCCTTCCCCAGGGACTGAACCCACATCTCCTGCATTGCAGGCAGGTTCTTTACCACTAAGCCACCAGGAAAGCTTGACAATATCTGTATCTGTCTACATGAAGTTATAACATCCCCAATACTAAGAACTTGTCATTTGCAACTGCCTCTATTTACTCTACCACATCTAGCCTCTTGTCAAATCTCACCTGTTTAGCACCAATGCCAAACGAGAAAAAGCTCTATGGCTTCATAGCTAGTGTCAGGGTCTCAAGACTTTCCTCTTTATTAGTCTGTTACCCACAAAAATAATGTGAAGCAGTCAAATAGGTCAGAACCACTGCTCAAATTTTCCATTCCTCCAGTTAAGTCTGTGAAAAGAACTTAGCATCATTGTGTGTGTGCACGCCCATTCATGCTCAGTCGTGTCCAGCTCTTTGCGACTCCATGGACCGTACCTGCTTATTAACTTTCATGGTTTTCCCATCACCCACACTGACACACAGGGCTCCTTTCAGATTCATCTCAACATCTATCATAAAGTCCTTGCCCTAAACACAGGACCAACCTTGCCAAACAAGCCAAATACCTTTTCACATTTGGTTCTCTCTTCCCAGGTGGGCTGATTCCCCAGCGTTCTTGTGGATAAATTCTTTTTTTCTCCAGGGCCTGACCCATGCACATCACCATAGCAGAATATATTTTCCGAGGTGGCCACAAGATGCCCCGTCCCACATGTTCATTTTACAATGAGATGCTGACGCCCCTCCCTCCCAGGTGTGTTCTCTGTCCCCTCTCCTCAAAACCATTTGGACCTGAGCCTATGGGAGAGGTGACACTGTGTGCTTTTAAGGTCAGGTCATAAAAGGCATTAATGCTACTGCCTGGTCCTCTTGGGGAATTCCTTCCCCTAATCTAGTCATCCTGCGGTGAGAAAGCTGAACAATTACAAAGAGAAACCGCCTGCATGTGTTCAGGTAAAACCACGACTGAGGTCACAGCTGATGACAACAATCAACACCTTGAGATGATCCCAGGTCCAGCCATCATCTGCCTGAAACTGCACGGAACCCCAAACGAGAATCGCCTAGCCAAGCCCAACTGAACCTCAGAATCATGGAATAAAATGACCATTGGTTTAAGCTAAGTTGTGGGGTAATGTGTGATGTAGCAATAGTAAATGGATTGTCAGCTTCTAGATGGAGATTCTCTTGAAACCTCATCCTGGGAAGAATTACTAGTTATTCTCTGGGACACAAGAAAGCACTTTTTTAAATTGT
>NW_011495077.1:4031115-4034776 GCF_000754665.1 Bison bison bison | reverse complement strand
CCCCGCCCCGTTCATATTGAAGCCCTGACCACAAATGTGACCATATGTGGAGACAGGGACTATTTAAGGAAGTAATTGAGGTTAAATGAGGCCATTATGCAGGATTCCCAGGTGGTGCAGTGGTTTTAAAAAAAAAACAAAACTGCCTGCGAGCGCTGGAGACAAAGGAGCTGAGGGTTCGATCCCTGGGTTGGGAAGATGCCTTGGAGCAGGAAATGGCGTCAGTCTTCTTGCCTGGACAGAGGAGACTGGTGAGCTACAGCCCCTGGGGTCACAAAGAGTCAGACGTGCCTGAGTACACATATATGCAGCCATTATCCAATAGGACTACTGTCAGTTTAAGAGGAGGAAGAGACACCACAAGTGCTCAAGAATGGAGTAACGGCCGCATGAGTACACAGCGAGAAGTCTGAAAGAGAGGACTTCTTGGATTATCAGCCTGGAGAACTTCGAGAAAATTAATTTTTGCTGTTTAAGCCCCTAGTCTGTGGTCCTCTGTTACGGCAGCCTGAGTGAACTAATACAATAATGAATATATTTGTTTCCAAAAAATGAGGCTGGGACCTTGCTTCATTCATCCCTGGATTCTTAGAACTTAGCATGGACCTGCCGCATACCATGTAGTTAATGAATATTTATTGAAAGTGTGTGCTCAGGAATGTCTGACTCTTTGTAACCCCATGGACTGTAGCCCACCAGGTTCCTCTGTCCATGGGATTTGCCAAGCAAGAATAGCTCCAGGGGATCTACCCAACCCAGGGATCGAACCCATGTCTCTTGCATCTCCTACATTGATAGGCAGACTCTTTACCACGGCACCACCTGGAAAGCCCATGAATTGACTGAAGACTCACAACAGCAGGGAGGACAATTAAGCTGATAAGGATACAGGTGAAAGTGCCTGAACTTGAAAGAAGAGTTAAAAGAAGATACACCTGAAGAAACAATAAAAATGTTAACATATATATATACACACACATATATATACTACCTAACCGGAGAAGGCAATGGCACCCCACTCCAGTACTCTTGGCCTGGAAAATCCCATGGACAGAGGAGCCTGGTAGGCTGCACCATGGGGTCGCTAAGAGTCGGGCACAACTGAGCGACTTCACTTTCACGTTTCACTTTCATGCACTGGAGAAGGAAATGGCAACCCACTCCAGTGTTCTTGCCTGGAGAATCCCAAGGACAGAGGAGCCTAGTGGGGTGCTGTCTATGGGGTTGCACAGAGTTCGACACGACTGAAGCGACTTAGCAGCAGCAGCAGCATACTACCTAACATTAGCTGTCTGCTCTTTAAAGCAGATACTATGCAAAATAACAAAGATAATTTAATCTTCATGATAACTCTGCTTGGCTCAGAGGTTAAAGCATCTGCCTGGAATGCGGGAGACCCGGGTTCGATCCCTGGGTTGGGAAGATCCCCTAAAGAAAGAAATGGCACCCCACTCCAGTACTCTTGCCTGGAGAATCCCAGGGAGGAAGGAGCCTGGTAGGCTACAGTCCATGGGATCTCAGAGTCGGACACGACTGAGCGACTTCACTTTCACTTTCAATTTGTGGTCCCAATACTCACAGAACTAGTAGCGTACTTGGTAGAAGATCTGCTTCTGTGGCAAGATATTCACGTCGAACTTAGGCAAGAACTAAAATTTGTAGAGGGAATAATTTACTTACACGCGAGAGGAGAATATAAAGAAAGGAGGCACTGTGATTCGAGAGAATCCTAAAATTGCAATGTCATTGAAATCTGGGGAAGAAGAGTTTCAAGAAGGCATGCTTAACGTGTGGAAGGCTGCAGAGAGCTGACAGTGAAGACTAAAAGTGGAAGCTGATTATGAAAACCCACAAGGCTTACATAAGCTTTGAGAGTGAAGTTTCAGTAGAATGGTGGTCTCCAGACTATGGCATTAAGGAAGCGAAAACAAGGCGTAAAGAAAGAAATTCAGCAGCTAAAGACAGCGACTACACCTTCAAGTAGTTCAGAAGCAAGAGGGTGCCACTAAAATGGAAAGACCAAGCATTTTTGACTGCAAAGGAGTAGCCGCCAGAAGAGCAGAGATTGGAATGAAAGCGACTTGAACTTTACGGAGTCAGGCTGAGCGGGATTTCCAAGAGGCTATTAGGCTGGTTCTACGGGCGATGGCACCCCACTCCAGTACTCTTGCCTGGAAAATCCCATGGGCAGAGGAGCCTGGTAGGCTGCAGTCCATGGGGTCGCGAAGAGTTGGACATGACTGAGCGACTTCACTTTCACTTTTCACTTTCGTGCATTGGAGAAGGAAATGGCAACCCACTCCAGTGTTCTTGCCTGGAGAATCCTAGGGACGGGGGAGCCTGGTGGGCTGCCGTCTATGGGGTCGCAGAGAGTCGGACACGACTGAAGCGACTTAGCAGCAGCAGCAGGGGCTGGTCCTACCGAGACGAGGAGGGTGCAGGGGCCAGCCGAGAGGAAAAAGCAGTCTGGTTGAGTCCCGGCAGCAGTGACGAATGGGGCTCGTCCCAGACGTGCGACGCTTCTCGCCAGGCAGGTAGCGTGGACACCAGCACCAAGGGCCCTCCGGGGGACCTCTAGGAATCTGTTTCCATGCCGTCTGACCTCCGGCAAGGCGGCCCTCAGAGGCCCAGAGAGCCCGCACCTCCTGCAGACACTTGCCTGCTTGCCCAGAGAGGCAAGCCCCGCAGACACTCACCCCACGGCCACGCGGCGCCAACGCCGGGCCGGCCGCACGATGAGCGCGTCCCAGGCGGCTGCCAACCGGCCCTCAGGGGAGCCGACTCCTGGGGGCGCGGGCGCGGGCCCCAGCTGCAGCGAACTCCACAGCGAGCGCAGGGCCGACCCCGGCAGCTGCGGCTCCAGCAGGAAGACGCAGCCCACCGCGAGCGCCAGGAAGCCAGCGTACGCGGAGCCGCGCCACAGCGCCATGGAGACAGAGGCGTGGAAGCGGCGGCGAACACCTCTTTGCCCGGCCCGCGCCTCTTCCGGGCTCAGCACGCGCCGACGTAGACTCGCGCGCCACGTCACGCCGGCGCGTCGTGGTCCCTCGGATGGGCGGGGCGCCGCGGGGAGGTGGACTTAACAGAGGGGCGGAGACGCCTCTTCCTTGGTCCGAATTTTAGCTCTTGGGGGCGCGCGCGGTTTTGAGGCACTGAGGGAGGTTGGACAAAGGCCATAATGCTTGTCCAGGCGCTGTACCTTTTCCCAGAACTCCATTCGTACCCAAAAATAGAGAGGCAAGGATCCGTTTGTTTTCCCAGTAGGATGAACCAGACCGATTTTGAAGAAGCGGGTAAACCTCGTGTCAGTCTTTGAGCCGGTCGGTGTTCCCATTTGAGCTGAACCCGCAGTTCCTCGGAGGGGCACAAATCACACTCCCCCTGTTTTAATCTGTCCCTCTGCCAGTCTGTCCATCCTCCATTGTTAACTAAGCTCACCCTCTTTCAGACCCGGGGCTTGGCCCTCCCCGAAGGAATACGATGGCAGCGGCGCTGCTTGTGAGCCCTTGGGGACACGAGTGGCAGGGGGATTCTGTCCCTTTGGAGGGTGACCGAGACCTGCAGCTGCTTGGGGGCGTTTGCCGAGACTGAGGGGAGTCCGCACGGATTGTCCTCGCTGGATGATCAGCTTCGAACCTTAAAATAACCCTTTGGGGGCGCT
>NW_011495077.1:4026279-4031015 GCF_000754665.1 Bison bison bison | reverse complement strand
GCTGTTCCCTTTAACAACCTCAGAACATGTACACATGCACACAATCTTGTGTACAACACAAGGGGTTTTGGATATGCGTTAAGAAACCCTGGTTTCTTCTTCTCCTTTAGTAACATGACTTACACCCAGCAGACCCTGTCTTCACTATGACTCTTCTGTGTGTGAGCCTCGGTTGAGAGTCAGTGAAGCTAGGCTTACTGCCAGCTCATTCTCAGCAGTCGTCTTGCCAGGCCTGGTCTTGTTCCTGGATGGTTTCCATTTTTCCAGTTCTGCTGGCTCCTGACCTTGGCTCTGCGTCCGATTTTCCACTCTGCTCCTGACCTTTGGACTTGGCAGTGGTTCTTTATTTCTCTAGCTTTGATCTTGGGCATTTGGCTTCATTTCCCCCAGCATATCCTTATCCTGGTCATCTACCCTCCCTGTCTCACCCCACCCAGCCCACCTGACCATAACATCCCTTTCAAAGGAGATGTTCACACAGGAAGAGATCTGGGCTATTACAGAAAGGAAAGGAGCCAGTGAGATCTGTGTGAAGCTGTCTTCACTAGAGTTACCTGCCCCTTCTCTCACCTCAGGGAGACATGTCAGTTAGTTCCCAGAGAAACTGCTCCCCCACATGACCCCCAGTGAGCAGGTTTTCCTACCACCCTATAAGTGACTGAACCAGCACGTAATTCAAAAGCAGTGAATTCACTGGCCAGAGCTCTCCACTGAGAATTTGAGCCAAGAGTCAAGAGTCTGTAGCTAGTCGGTTTGGGTTGTGGATCTCCAAGGTCATGTAACGTTGAAGGTGAGATAGGGCCAGTTAAACAAATTCCCAAGGTGGAGTTTTAGGGGGGGAGCTGAGGAAGCTGAACTGTGGGAAGACCATGGAGCAAACAAGCTTAGAGGAAGAGGAAAAGTGATGTAAAGAGAAAGCCACCTGGGGCCTTCCCTTCTGGCTCCCAGAAGACTTGCTAAGCTGCCAGCACTTTGTACTAAATTCTTTTGCTTTTTCCTAATGGCACCCCACTCCAGTACTCTTGCCTGGAAAATCCCAAGGACGGAGGAGCCTGGTGGGCTGCAGTCCATGGGGTCGCTAAGAGTCGGACACGACTGAATCGACTTAGCAGCAGCAGCAGCAGGCTTGCCAGAACTTTTTCCCCCTCTAGTTTTATTGAGATATAATTGGCATATAACATTGTACAAGTTTAAGGTGTATTACATATACATTTTGTGCAATGATTACCATAATAAGTTTAGTGAACATTTATCACCTGCATAACAATTTTCTTTTTTTTTTCTTGCAGGACTTTTAAGATCTACTATATTAGCAACTTTCAAATATATCATACTAGAATTTGAGCTTTACTCACAGAGGCAAAACTGAGGGTAGAATCTGGGACCCTTTACTGCGGTCCTTTTACCTGGACAAATGTCTCCTCTCCTCCTCCTGGAGAAACAGAATACAAAGAAACTATGCTGCTGCTGCTGCTAAGTCGCTTTAGTCGTGTCCGACTCTGTTCAACCCCATAGATGGCAGCCCTCCAGGCTCCCCCGTCCCTGGGATTCTCCAGGCAAGAACACTGGAGTGGGTTGCCATTTCCTTCTCCAATGCATGAAAGTGAAAAGTGAAAGTGAAGTCGCTCAGTCGTGTCCAACCCTCAGCGACCCCATGGACTGAAGCCTACCAGGCTCCTCCATCCATGGGATTTTCCAGGCAAGAGTACTGGAGTGAGGTGCCATTGCCTTCTCCGAAGAAACTAAGAGGGACTAAAAATAACTGAATATTTTTATATTCAGTTATTTTCAGGGGAGTCAGGC
Source organism: Bison bison bison (assembly GCF_000754665.1). Lineage (NCBI taxonomy): Eukaryota > Metazoa > Chordata > Mammalia > Artiodactyla > Bovidae > Bison > Bison bison. The sequence goes on along the minus strand of NW_011495077.1, from coordinate 4,029,212 downwards.
AAATTATGAACTATAAGATACAAAACGGCCAAAACACAACTGCCACTTCTTTTTTTAAATTTAGTTAATTTTTTAAAATATATTTTTTATTGAAAGTGAAAGTGTTAGTTGCTCAGTGGTGTCTGACTCTGTGACTCCATGAATTGTAGCCTACCGGGCTCCTCTGTCCATGGCATTTCCCAGGCAAGAATACTGGAGTGTGTAGCCATTCCCTTCTCCAGGGAATCTTCCCTCCCCAGGGATTGAATCCGGGTCTCCTATATTGCAGGCAGATTCATTACCAGCTGAACCACCAAGGAAGCACAGCCCCCCCCCACCCCCCGCTTTTTTTTAATTGAAGTATAGTTGAATTACAGTGTTGTATTAATTACCCATACACAGAAAGGGACTCAGTTATACATAATATGTACATCCTTTTTCATATTCTTTTCCATTATGGCTTACCTCAGGATATTGAATATAGTTCCCTGTGATATACAGCAGGACCTTGTTGTTTATCCATCCTATATACACCAATTTGCATCCAACCAGTTCCCAATCCAACCCTCTCCCATTCTCCTGCCCTTTGCAGCTGCCACTTCTGAGGTGCCGGGAGCCAAACCAGAGTACTGCATGTGATCCCTGCAAACAGCACCACGAAGAGGGTGGGCAAACCACCTGAGCCAACCTTCCAACCAGACCCACCAATCCACCCTTACCCTCCCCCTCTTAAGGGACCAGCTCACCTGTCCTCCCTTAGAGAGCCAGCAAAGGCACCTGTTAATTGTCTTCACTGCCTTGTGCTACATCATGAGTTCCAGTAAAGCCTTGCCTGAATTTCTTGTCTGGCCTCTCAATAATTTCTGTTGATTAAAGAGTTCAAGAACCCAGGCTGGTAACAAACAACAGCAGCTTGAACAAAACAGAAGTTGATTTCTCCTGTAAAAGTCCAAACGGGACTTCTTTGGTGGTTCAGTGGTTAAGACTCTGAGCTTCACAGTGCAGGCAGCTTGGATTGGATCCCTGATTGGAGAACTAAGACCCCACATTCCACGAGGTGAGGCAAAACAAAAAGTCCAGACAGGGTGCTAGTACTCCGTGAGCAACAGCAGCAAGCTAGAGATGCTCTGTGGCTCCTATTGGTTGGTGGTTCAGTGTCAGTTTGCATTGTGGATGGTAATAAGGTTGGACACAGTGCTCGCCTAATTCTAACTGAGAATTAGAGGCAGGAGCTGCAGGAATTGAAGAATATGAGTGAGCATTGCCCGTCATGGTGGAGGCTGTTGCGGCTTCTGGTCTCATAACAGTCACGGGGGCCTTGATTCCTTCTACTCGCTAGGGGCTCAGGGGCAGGCACTCAGTGTTCCTGCCACTACAGTTCCTCTTGAAAGATTTCATTAGTGAGCAATAGTCATTTCAGATTTTGATCATTGATCTGTTTAATGACTCTGGAATGCTTTACAAGCCAATTGTTTTTCTTGAAGTTAGATTTCTGGGGGCAGTTATACAAAACAGCCCTAAGTGGATAGGCGGGGCTGCCCAGTTCTGAACAAATAGAAAAGGACTGTACAAGCCTCAAGGCACCCTTCCCCCAACCCAAATTGCTTCCAGACATGGCCTTTGTTATTGGTTATCTCTCTGAGGACCTTGAAATGAGAGCAAAAAGCAACTTTATTTCAGAAAATTCAGAGGCAGACGGAGGCTACAGGTGTCCCACCCAAGACCCTGACCTGGAAGGCCAAAGAGCAGATCCCATATTTATATAAGGAGTTAGCAGAATCCTGTCAGTCCCAAATTAGCTTAAGGCAAGGTCTTCCTTGATGGCTCAGAGGTTAAAGACTCTGCCTACAATGTGGGAGACCTGGTTTGATCCCTGGGTTGGGAAGATCCCCTGGAGAAGGGAATGACAACCCACTCCAGTGTTCTTGCCTGGAGAATCCCATGGACAGAGGAGCCTGGAGGACTGCTGTCCATGAGGTCGCAAAGAGTCTGAGCACTGAGCAACTAGCAACTAACACATGCACAGTCCTTGCTGCTGCTACTGCTAAGTCGCTTCAGTCGTGTCCAACTCTGTGCGACCCCATAGATGGCAGCCCACCAGGCCCTGCTGTCCCTGGGATTCTCCAGGCAAGAACACTGGAGTGGGTTGCCATTTCCTTCTCCAATGCGTGAAAGTGAAAAGTGAAAGTGAAGTCGCTCAGTCGTGTCCGACTCTTAGCGACCCCATGGACTGTAGCATGGGATTTTCCAGGCAAGAGTACTGGAGTGGGTTGCCATTGCACAGTCCTTAGCCTTGACATAAACACCAGTCAACACACAACGTATGTTACCTGAAGGGTTTTAAGAAGCAAGTTTGTTCCCACATTTGGAATAGAAACTAAAGTAGGACCAAACAGGCCTCATGAAAGCTGGGATAACCCACTTTTCCCATAGTTTCAAGCCTCTAGGGTTTGATCCAAGGTGCTCGCTGAAGTCCATACTGTGTCAAGGCCTTTGCTGATGCCGGGGACATCACCCAACACAGGTCACACCCGAAGGCCAGCATCAGAGCACAGCTTTGACAGTTGTAGAAAACTCCCAGGAGACAAAAAAGAAGGAATAAAGGATCCTGGGATCCGAAAAGAGCAGGCTTTGTGTCTGGAGCCAGAGCTCTCAGGCCATCAGACATCCTCCTCCCTAAGCTGAATCAGGAGGAAACAAATCAGCAAAACAGAGGCTGGGCTTCTGCCTGGGGCGAGGCGGCGCCCTTGGAGGCACAGGAGCTGGGTGACAAGAATGGTGGCAGCAAAGCAGTGAAGAGAGGTGTGCTGGTTCCTTGCCAGTGACCAAACCTTGCTGCATGGGTTGGGAACTTCTTAGTGTGTAACACTATTGTAACGATGCAGTGGTCCTACGTTTACACTTCAGGATGAATTGCTCGGAGAGAGTGCTGAGCAGGGGAAAGTGGGAGGTGC
>NW_011495077.1:4022032-4026179 GCF_000754665.1 Bison bison bison | reverse complement strand
TGGCAGGGACCCAAGAGCTTCACAGGGCAAACTAGTCAGCAGGCAGGGGAAGCACGGGCTGGTCCCATGGTGCTGTCTGGGCACCTCAGGCTTCCTGGAATACCACCATCACACTGCCTGGGGACTTCCCTGGTGGTCTAGGGGTTAAGAATCTGCTTTGCAATGCAGAGGACTCGGGTTTGATCCCTGGTCGGGGAACTAAGATTCCACATGCCATGGGGCAAATAGGCCCCTGTGCTGCAGTTACTGAGCCCATGTGCCACAACTAGAGAGCCCTCACATCGCAGTGAAGATCCCATGTGCCTCAACTAAGACTCAACGCAGCCAAATACATATATAAATACTTTTAAAAATAGACAAACACTGCCTGTGCAGCCTTTTCGAGTGCACAGGCCCTCCTGCTTGGTGTTCCTCTGCAGGTCGTGTCCACCAGCCCTGTCACGCATCGTGCAGTATATGCTATAGTTCTGATTTGGGTTCTGAAACCCTTGCAGCATATGTTTGGAAGGAAATGGAAACTGTGCCTTCAAACTGCATTTCCTTCTTAATTCAAGAACCTTAACCATTCTTGAAGCATTCTGCCTTCGAGAGTTGTTTTCCAAACTAACATAAAGAAAAAAAATAAATGAAAGGAAGCAAAAACTGATCTGGCAGGACACCTCTGCTCTCCAGTCGTCAGGGGCTCAGACTTGTTCTGTCTTTTGCTCTGCCATCCCTAGGGGACAGCAGAAAGGCGGGAGTACCTGATGACAAAATCATGATGGCTTTGAAAGAATCAAATCAGGGCTCTGAAAGAAAAGAGAGGCAGTGAATGCTTGTTGCCAGGCAACCACCAGTTTCTACTTAAATGGAGAGATTGTGGGGCTTGATGCCTGTGTGTGTGTGTGTGTGTGTGTGTGTGTGTGTGTGTGTTTTCCGGTTGTTGTTTGTTTTTGGCCAAATTACATGGCATGTGGGGGATCTTAGATCCCAGACCAGGGATTGATCCCATGGCTGCTGCATTAGAAGCGAGGAGTCTTAACCACTGGGCCACCAGGGAAGTCCCTGATGCTTGGTTTAAAAACTCCACTTCTGCCATCCACTATCTGTGTGACCTCAGGCAAGTCATTTAACCTTTCTGTTCCTCAGTTTCTTTACCTACAAAATAATTCCTACTTTACCAAATGGTTGCGGGCAATAGAGTTATTCTAAAAGAGCCTACCACATGTCTGCTACATGTTGACACATGCCCAAACACTCCCTGACATTGCTCTGATTGGTTCTTGAGAACTATATTTAATTTTCTTCTCAGGCTTCCTGGACTGCCACTCTCTCACTTTAAGGAGGACTGGCATCTCTGCATGGATCACTGTACAAGTGGCCTTTTCTAATTTTTAGCTGCTCAGCACCTGTACAATATTCCACTGAATGAAAATATGACAGTTCATTTATCAACTTTACTGTGTGTAGGACATTTGTAATTTTCCCAGTGTTTTCCTATTATGTATAATACTGCTCTGCACACACTTCTGATATGCATATACAGATGCTCCTTTAGGGTGTACACTAAGAGTGAAATTTCTGAGTCATATGCTCACCCTTGTCCTCCTCAACTTCACTAGATAATATAAGACATCTTTCCAAGTGATCCATCAGTTTACCCTCCCACTGGCAGCACATGAGTTTCTGTTGCTCCAAATACGTACCAACAGATTCTTAACATTTTGCCATTCTATCGGATGTGCAGTGGTATCTGCCTGTGGTTCTGACAAGGTTTTATCTGTTAGTTGTGAATATCTCATCCTCCACCCCTGTCGCTTGTTTTTTCATTTTCTTCATAATGTCTTTAGTGAATAAAGTTCTTAATTTTAATGTAGTTAATAGTTTCTTCCTTTTTATTGTTGCCTTCTCCTTTGTCATTGGTACTTTTTGTTACTGTTTTAAAAAATAGTTCCTTACTTGGGGTCATGAAAATAAATATTCACCTATTCTCCTTTTCAGAGGTGTAAGTTTTTATGTATCATGTTTATATGTTTAATCCACTTTGAAACCGATTTTTGTATGTTGTGGTGGGAATTTTTATAGATACCCAATTGGCACAGTGCCTTTTATTGGTCATTTCTCAACAACTCTGCATTCCCACTTTTGTCCAATATCAATTATCTACATATACGTGGATCTGTTTTGAGGCTCTTTATTCTGCTCCATTGGTCTATTCATTTATCCTCATACCAGCACCTCACTATTTTGATATGAGAATGTAAATTTTTTAACCTTAGTTTGCAAGAGCAGCTTGGCTATCCTTGGCCTTCTTTTCATTTCTGAATACATTTTCAAATTGACTTGTCAACAACAACAAAACAAAACCAAAAAATCAGTTAAGATTTTCATCAGTTTCATTTGGGGAGGACTGACATCTTTTCAGTATTGAGTTGTATTTCCTAAGACTACAGTATGTCCATTTATTTATTTAGACCTACTTAAATGTTTTGCATAATGTAATAGACTTTTATGTGTAGAAGCTTTGCATATTTTTAGCATGATTTACTTCTAGGTGCTTAAGATTTTTAGTACCTTTATTGAGATAAAATTAGCATGCAAGAAACTTCACAATAGAGTGCACAATTTAATACGTTTATCCTGTATAGACATCCCAAACCATCACTACAACTCAGATAATAAGCATATCCACACCCTGAAGGATTCCTCATGTCCACCCTCTCATCCCTTCCTGCCCAGACATCCCTGCTTCTTACTCTGTACCCAGGCAACTGATGACATACTTTCTGTTGCTATCGGTCAGTTTATACTTTCCAGAATTTTATATAAATAAAACCATACAGTATGTGCTCAGTTCAGTTCAGTTCAGTTAAGTTGCTCAGTCGTGTCCGACTCTTCGAGACCCCAACAGTCGCAGCACTCCAGGCCTCCCTGTCCATCACCAACTCCCGGAGTTCACTCAAACTCATGTACATCGAGTCAGTGATGCCATCCAGCCATCTCATCCTCTGTTGTTCCCTTTTCCTCCTGCCCCCAATCCCTCCCAGCATCAGAGTCTTTTCCAATGAGTCAACTCTTCCCATGAGGTGGCCGAAGTACTGGAGTTTCAGCTTTAGCATCATTCCTTCCAAAGAACACCCAGGACTGATCTCCTTTAGAATGGACTGGTTGGATCTCCTTGCAGTCCAAGGGACTCTCAGACAAGGGTCTTCTCCAACACCACAGTTCAAAAGCATCAGTTCTTCGGCGCTCAGCTTTCTTCACAGTCCAACTCTCAAATCCATACATGACCACTGGGAAAACCATAGCCTTGACTAGATGGACCTTTGTTGGCAAAGTAATGTCTCTGCTTTTGAATATGCTATCTAGGTTGGTCATAACTTTGCTTCCAAGGAGTAAGCGTCTTTTAATTTCATGGCTGCAATAACCATCTGCAGTGATTTTGAAGCTCAAAAAAAAAAAAGTCTGACACTGTTTCCACTGTTTTCCCATCTATTTCCCATGAAGTGATGGGACCAGATGCCATGATCTTAGTTTTCTGAAAGTTGAGCTGTGCTAGTGTGTATCAATAGTGGGTGGGGCTAGTGGTAAAGAACCTGCCTGCCAATGTAGGGGACTAAGAGATGCAGGTTGGATCCCTGGGTCAGGAAGATCCTCTGGAGGAGGGCATGGCCACCCACTCCAGTATTCTTGCCTAGAGAATCCCATGGACAGAGGAACCTGATAGGCTGCAGTCCACAGGGTTGCACAGAGTCAGAAATGACTGAAGTGACTTAGCATGCAGACTGTAGTGTGTATCAATAGTTAATTGCTTTTGGGACTTCCCTGGTGGTCCTGTGGCTAAGACTACACTCTCCCAATGCAGGGGGTTCCATACCTGAGCAGGAAACTGGATCCCACATGCTGCAACTGAGAGTTTACATGCCGCAGTTAAAGATCCCGCGTGCTGCAATGAAGACAGAAGATCCTGAATACTGCAACTAAGACCCAGTCAAATACATAAATAAATATTAAAGAAAAAGGTTAATTGCTTTTAAAAGAACTTCTTTACTTTGAAATAGTTATAGATTCACAGGAAGCCACAAAAAACTGGTTCAGAGAAGTCCTCTGGACCCTTCACCCAGATTCCCCCTTGGATCTCTACCTGCCTGGTTGCTTCCTGCCATTC
>NW_011495077.1:4006285-4021932 GCF_000754665.1 Bison bison bison | reverse complement strand
ATTCATGTGTGTGTGCATGCTCAGTCACTCAGTCGTGTCCAGCTCTTTGTGACCCCACAGACTGTAACCCACCAGGCTTCTCTGTCTATGGGATTTTCCAGGTAAGAAAATTGGAGTGGGTGGCCATTTCCTTCTCCAGGGGAACTTCCCGACCCAGGGATTGAACCTGGGTCTTTTGCATCTTCTGCACTGTAGGTGGGTTCTTTCATTCATCTCTCTGCTCAAATACAGTCTGCTCACACAGAGCTTCCCTGAGCAACCAATGGAATATCATGAGCCTGGAGGACTCTCACCTCTCCCTCTTTTACTTTATGTCTAGAACTTATTCATATCTGATTTTCTCATTTGTTTACTGTGATCTCATCCAATTAGAATATGAATTCTGTGAAAACAGGGACCTTGTCTGTCCTAGCCAGTGACTAGAATAGTGCCTGGCATTCAATAAATACTTGTTGAATAATAACAGATCTTTCAGCAACTGCACAATACAAATATTGTTCTCTCCATGTCACAGATGAGAAGCTGAGAAAGATTATGTGCCTTGCCCCAAACCACACAGTTGGTGGTGGTGGTGTGGACTTTGGAAGCTGAGATTTGAATCTCTGATTTCTAAAGACACACTACCCTCTCTTCTTAAAAAAATTCTGAAACAGGAAGCAGGGCAGAATGAGGGTGACTGCATCTATCTCCTTAACAGTAGCTCTTTTTTTTCCCCTTTTTATAACTTTATTTATTCTTATTTTGGGCTGTGCTAGCTCTTCGTTGCTGCACAAGCTTTTCTCTAGTTGAGTGACCTGTGGCTACTCTCCCGTTGCCGTGTGCAGGCTCCTCATTGCAGTGGCTCCTCTTGTGGAACGTGGGCTCTAGGGCCTGTGGACTTCAGTAGTTGTGTGTGTGTGGGCTGTAGCGCACAGGCTCAGTAGTTGTAGCGCGCGTGCTTAGCTACTTCTCGGCATGGGGGATCTTCCCTTACCAGGGATCAAACCCGCATCTCCTGCATTGGCAGGCAGATTCTTTACCACTGAGCCACCAAGGAAGCCCAGTAGGTCTTCTTTATACCACAGACTTAGACCCTAGTGCCAGGCCAGGGGTAGCGAACATTCCAAGTGGTCAGTTCTTGGGGTCACTGGCCTCAGTAGCAGTGGCAGGGCCTGTAGGTCCCAATGTGGACTATTATTTCCCTACCTCCCAAAAAGGGCAGGCAATTCATCCCCCCTCATGTTCACGTTTTTCTTTTTGTTAATGAATTAATATTTCTAGCAATTTACTTCTAAACCATTCTTTAAAAGGTCATCTAAATCTTTAAAGGGCCATTATAGTTCATTACAATCTATTGCAAGCCGATTTCTTTAAACAAGCCATTCCTGATGCTGAAATTATAATTTTTTTTTTTTTTTTTTTTAGCTTTTGGCACTATGTACTGTTTAGAACAATAGAGGATAACTTTTCAAATAAAAACTGGGTGATACACTGGAAAAATACTGGGTAATACATTGGAAAAAATATTTTCACATGTAAAAATTCTGCATATCTTCAATTAAGGTTTATGAAAAAGTTAATTTCAAAAAAAAGATACAAGCTTCATAACTCATGATGAAAGTTAGCTGGCTTTCTTGAGAAGTGAAATTAAAAACAGACTGCACTGCTTACTTTTCAGCCAATTCCACTTTGCCAGATTTCAGAAGGAAAAAGCCCAACGTAGTTTCAGTGTTGTCTCCTTGTCTGGGAGAATCCGGATGACTTGCTCCTCTCTGACAGCCTACTTTGTCCTCACTGCTCCCAATCACAGCTGAATCCATCAACAGGACGGCTTCACATGCTGATCATGCACAGCCAAGAATGACAAGCCCAGGTTGGTGCAGATAAATCCTCTGCTTCTTCATTGGATCTCAAACATTGTTCTATATGCTCCAGTCAATTTGCGTGGAGCTGGTACAAGAAAGAAACCACATTACTTACTGCATATTCATCAACCTTCTGGAATCTGGTGCATTGGTCAGTTACTTTATCCAGTACAACTTGAGTGGGTGTCCAGTAGCAATTTTTCTTCCAGAGCTCCTGATCTGTGGCCAAATGCATGATCCACTAAACTGAGTCATGCTGCAAACTGTGTTATAATCAACACTTTGGAAAATGTTTCATCACTATCACGTTCTTCAGAAGGAGCCGCTCTTGGGGACCATGATTCCTGTGGCTGTTCTGGCGTGGGCATAGGAAAGGCCCCCATAATCCTCTTTCCTACTTCCTTTATCCAACTTTTTTGGCTGCTCTTTCTCCAGTAAGTGAATACTGGACTTTTTCTGCTTAAAAAAGAAATTATAAAACAATACATATTCAGTATATGTCATTTAGAAAATGTAGAAAAGAATGAGTACTTTAAAAATCACCCTTAATCCCATTGATCAATGTTCTGTTTTTTGCTGTATATCTTTACAGACTTAAAAAAAATACTTTTATGCATTTATTTTTGGCTGTGCTGGGTCTTTGTTATTGCACTCAGGCTTTGTCCAGTTGCAGTGATTGGGGGCTGCTCTTCGTTGCAGTGGACAGGTTTCTCACTGCAGTGGCTTCTCTTGTTATGGCTCCCAGGCTCTAGAGCACAGGCTCAATAGCTGTGGCCCATGGGTGTAGTCGCTCTGAGGCATGTGGGATCTTCCCACACCAGGGATCCAACCCATGTCTCCTGCATTGGCAGGTGGATTCTTTACCACTGAGCCACCAGGGAAGCCCTTTGCAGACTTTTTAATATAATGTGTGCACACAGATACATACATCTTCACAAAAGTGGAATTTTATTATTACATATTTTGTTTTGTAGATCAGCCCTGGGTGTTCTTTGGAAGGAATGATGCTAAAGCTGAAACTCCAGTACTTCGGCCACCTGATGCGAAGAGTTGACTCATTGGAAAAGACCCTGATGCTGGGAGGGATTGGGGGCAGGAGGAGAAGGGGACGACAGAGGATGAGATGGCTGGATGGCATCACGGACTCGATGGACATGAGTTTGAGTGAACTCCGGGAGATGGTGATGGACAGGGAGGCCTGGCGTGCTGATTCATGGGGTCGCAAAGAGTCGGACATGACTGAGTGACTGAACTGAACTGAACTGATTTTGTTTTGTAATAATTTTTCCCTTAACTATATAATGAACACTGTGATATCACCAATTTTTTTAATCCAGTATGATTTTTCATGGCTGCATAGGCTGCTAGTTATCTAATCTACTGGTAGAAAATTAGACCATTTGCAAGTTTTTGCTATTACAAACCATGAAGGAGGAACATTCTCATGGCAGAATCTGCAGTTTTTTAAATGTCTCTTTAGGATAGAGTCACACCTACCTCCGAGGACAGTTCCGATGATGTTCTCAGATTCGCCTCCATTAAAGTTGCTCTACCTTCCTTCTGCAGTAGCTAAGAATAACCCCACTCCACACACACTCTTGTTCATACTGCAGCCTTGCCAGCCCGTCCCAAGAAGGATGCTTCAGGTGATCTCTCTGGCTTCAAGAAACCGCGAAGAGAGGGCAGGTAGAAAGGGACTCAAACCATGTCCGAGGTCACATCTAGGCTCTGTAAGGCAAAGGATGGGGTCCCTAGATGGAAAAAGACGAGAGAGGATGGGCCTCAGGGTCCCAGAGACTCCTCTTGGTGCCCGTGGATGTGTGTTAGAATCCCGGCTTCCTCATCTACGGAATGAGGATGGGATCTCTCGGTGACGGAGATGCGTGGATGTCACCTTCAGAGATGCATCAGAACCGAGCCGCGCCTGCAGGAGCGCTCCCGGCGCCTGGAGGGGACCGAGGACCGGACAGTCTGGCTGGCAGCCTAGGAGCGCCCCTCAAGCTCGAGCTGACGTCTCCCGGCTGGCCCGTGCCAGGAGGGAGAGCCGCTCGGAGCCCCCAGGGGGCGCCGCAAGCCCACCGCAAGAGCCTCACACTCGCCGGGTGGGGACCGCGCGAGCCTCCGGGAGTGGGTCCCGAGCCTCGCGGCTCATGGGCTAGGCCCCGCGATGGGTCTTCATCCCCTGTGATTTCTTTTTCCGCACAACAAACAGAAACGCCATCAGCTCAACCTGTCCGCGCTTGCAGCGTGGGCTTTTTTCATCCCCTGCTCAGTCCCGCAGCCGCCGTGCAGTTGCTCCTGGGGTTGAAGTCTTGGATTCCAGGGTTTTCAAACCTCAACTCAGAGGCCATCGCCTTCCTTGACTCCCACAGATCTCGGGGGCGTGGGGCCCGGATGGAGCCTGGTCCTGTCCCGATGCGACCCACTTCCCAGGCTGGGCTGTCTAAGGATGGGGCTTTGGCTGCCTCCTTGAACTCGAGCCCTTATTGCAACACCTAAGCACCACACTGTCTCTGGCCTATGGTTATAAGTGAGGGAACCGGCTCTTTTCTCTGCGTGGCACAGTCAAAGGTCTGTGGGAAGGGATCACGCCCTTCAGCCGCTTGGCACAATAGAACCCGTGGCCCAGTTGTGTGTGTGTGTGATAGTGGGTCTTGCATCTGTGTGGGAGTTTTTACATGTCAGCAGAGTGTTTGTGCATATGTGATTGTGTGGATATTTGGGAGAAAGCATTTTCTAAATGAATGATATTCTATATGGAGTTAAATATATGTCAGTGCGGCCAGGATTTCAATCCCTGTTACTTGATGGTATAGGTAAAATGGACAAATTTGAGGGCCGGGATGTGTGTGCCCTCAGTCGTATCCGACTCTTTGCAACCCCATGGACTGGGGCCTGCCAAGCTCCTCTGTCCATGGGATTCTTCAGGCAAGAATACTGGAGTGGATTGCCATTTCCTCCTCCAGGGGATCTTCCCAACCCAGGCATCAAATCCGTATCTCTTGTATCTTCTGCTTTGGCAGGCAGATTCTTTACCACTGCTCCACCTGGGAAGCCCTTGAGGATTGGAGGTTGGTTCTATATTTGCAACAACAGGCACCTAACCTCAGGCAAAACTCATCCTCATTGCCTCCACTTTCTTAAAAGATTGTTGTTTAGAAGGAAAAATCATAACTCATAAATATACAACATGAACACATGTGAGATTTTAATTAATTAATGAGGAAACCAGTGATGTGTTAAGCATTTCTTCAGAGGACAATACAAAGACCAGTTACACATACTGGCACTCAAGAATAATGAAATGAATTTGTTAATTGATCCAAAATTGGCTTCTTCCACAGTAGGGGAAAATCAATTGTATCTCCACCTGAGAAAATTCATTTGCTGCTGTGGACAAGAATCATTTGTATAACTTTCAGTTTTCTATAACTTACGGACTCAAAGACAATGACAGGTGAAGACTAGTGCAGAGTCAGATAAGGAAGGTTACACTAGCTCAGTATTCGATAGGGTACTTTTCCTCCTATTTCAAAAGATTTTCACGATTTTTCCTGACTGTACAGTAGGGTTGGGCGGCACAAAGTTTCTTCAAAATTTTTGTGGAACTCTTTTCTAGGTGAAATCCTGCAGGAAACCCTAATATATTTTTAAATGTCTCAGTTAAAATAATTTATTATACAATTAGTACATGTTCATTATAAAAATGTCAAATAGTACAGAAGGTTATTAAGTAAAAAAATCAGCCTCCCTTCTCTTCCCCTCCCTCCCTCTCCCCTTTCAATTCCAGACTTATCTACTGTAACAGTTTCCTATATACCCTGTAGGTACCTTCTATGCATGCACAAGCATGTTTTTTAAAATACAAATGGGATAAAAAGAATTTGTTCTTCCGTACTTTACTTTTTTTTCAATTAAAAAATATATTGTGGGAAAGCATTAGGGAAGTTTCTCAAAAAACTGAAAATACAACTGTAATGATCCAGCAAGTCCACTTCTGGAGATATAGCCAAAGAAAATGAAATGATAAACCGAAAAGATACATGTACCCTGATGTTCACACAGCACTATTTACAATATAGCCAAGACAAGGACACAACCCATGTCCATAAACAGATGAATGGATAAAAAGGATGTGGTATATCCAATGGAATATATACGCAATGGAATATTACTCAGCCATAAAAAGAATGAAATAATGCCATTTGCAGGAACATGGATGGATCTAGAGATTGTCATACTGAGTGAAGTAAGTCAGACAGAGATATGCAGAATTTAAAAAGAAATGATATGAATGAACTCATTTACATAGCAGAAAGAAGGAACTTATGGTTGTCAGAGGGGATGGATGGGGGGAAGAGATAGGGAGTCTGGGATCGACATGTACACAATGTTTTATTTAAAATGGATAACCAACAAGGTCCTACTGTGTAGCACAGGGAACTCTGCTCAGTATTATGTGTCAGCCTGGATGGGAGGGGAGTTTGGGGGAGAATGGATACATATATATGTATGGCTGAGTCCCTTTGCTCTCCCCTTGACTATCACAATATTGTTAATTGGCTATACCCCAATACAAAATAAAAAAATAAAAAATGAAATTTTGCCATTTATAACAACATGGATGAATATGGAGGGTATTATGCTTAGTGAAATTAGTCAGAGAAAGATAAAACTGTATGTTGTCACTTCTATATGGAATCTAAAAAATAAAACAACATAGTAAATATATAAAAAAGAAACAAACTCAGATAAAGAGAACAAACTAATGGTTACCAGGAGGGAGAGGGAAGGTGTGAGGGGCAAGGTAATAGTAGGAGATAAAGAGGTATATTGAGAAGGAAATGGCAACCCACTTCAATGCTCTTATCTGGAGATTTCCATGGACAGAGGAGTCTGGCGGGCTACAGTCCATGGGGTCACAAAGAGTTGGACATGACTGAAGCGACTTAGCATAAGTAGTATTCCATGGTTTGTGTACCCTTAACTTTTTGAAAATTAATTTTTATTGGAGTATAGTTGATTTACAGTGTTTTGTTAGTTTCAGGTGTACAGCAAAGTGAATCAGTTATACATAAATCCACTTTTTAAAGATTTTTTCCTCATATAGGTAATTACACAGTATTGAGTGGAGGTCCCTGTGCTCTACAGTAGGTTCTTATTAGTTATTTATTTTATGTATAGTAGTTCGATACCCTTATTTGACCAGTTTTTTATTAACAGATTTTGTTAGGTGTTTCTAATTTTCTGGTTTGTAAACAAATGAACCTCCTTAATAAGTATTTATGTACGGTGATATTTATCTACATATGGAACAACAGACTGGTTCCAAATAGGAAAAGGGGTACGTCACGTCTGTATATTGTCACCCTGCTTATTTAACTTCTATGCAGAGTACATCATGAGAAATGCTGGGCTAGAAGAAGCACAAGCTGGAATCAAGATTGCTGGGAGAAATATCAATAACCTCAGATATGCAGATGACACCACCCTTATGGCAGAAAGTGAAGAGGAACTAAAAAGCCTCTTGATGAAAGTGAAAGAGGAGAGTGAAAAAGTTGGCTTAAAGCTCAACATTCAGAAAACGAAGATTATGGCATCTGGTCCCATCACTTCATGGGAAATAGATGGGAAAACAGTGGAAATAGTGTCAGACTTCATTTTTTTGGGCTCCAAAATCACTGCAGATGGTGACTGCAGCCATGAAATTAAAAGACGCATACTCCTTGGAAGTAAAGTTATGATCAACCTAGATAGCATATTGAAAAGCAGAGACATTACTTTGCCAACAAAAGTCCGTCTAGTCAAGGCTATGGTTTTTCCAGTGGTCATGTATGGATGTGAGAGTTGGACTGTGAAGAAGGCTGAGCGCCGAAGAATTGATGCTTTTGAACTGTGGTGTTGGAGAAGACACTTGAGAGTCCCTTGGACTGCAAGGAGATCCAACCAGTCCATTCTAAAGGATATCTGTCCTGGGTGTTCTTTGGAAGGAATGATGCTGAAGCTGAAACTCCAGTACTTTGGCCACCTCATGCGAAGAGTTGACTCATTGGAAAAGACCCTGATGCTTGGAGGGATTGAGGGCAGGAGGATAAGGGGACGACAGAGGATGAGATGGCTGGATGGCATCACTAACTCTATGGACGTGAGTTTGAGTGAACTCCGGGAGTTGGTGATGGACAGGGAGGCCTGGCGTGCTGTGATTCATGGGGTCGCGAAGAGTCAGACACGACTGAGCGACTGAACTGAACTGAAGGTAAATTTTATGAGGCGAATCACTGGGTTTAAGGTTAGCTACATTTAACGTTTTGACATATATTGCCAAGTTACCTATCCCAGAAATTGTAATCTTTTTTTTTTCCTACCAAATGACCTATCTTTATACCCCCACCCACACTGGATATTATCAAACTTTTAGATCTTTGCAATCTGATAGAGGAAAATGACACCTCATAATTTCAGTACATTTTTCTTCAGTTATCTCTAGCAGTTAAACATCTTCCCTTCGGTGGGAAATCGCTTCATTATTTGTGTGACTTCTTTCTGCAGAATAATTCACCTGGCGTAATTTGAAAACCCTTGAGCTAGATTGATTCTCTGGGATCTGCTATCCCCGGAGGCAGTTTCTGGGTAAGTGGGGGTTGGGTCCTGCTGTGTCAGCGTGGAGTTCGCGTGTCACTTGCACGTGTCTGAGTCTGATGTGTGTCTGAGCACAAACGTGTTCCTGTCAGTGAGTGTCCACGTTTCCCTGACAGTGGAGAACAGAGGTCATGCAGGTTACAGGGATGGGGGGTAGTTATTGCAGGAAACAGAGAACTCTTTCAGTTGGGAAAAAAAGAACAGCCGGGCCTTCTGTTACCTAGAACTGGAAATGGGAAAAGGGCGGAGGACAGAGGCAACTTCATGTTCTTTGTCTCCATCACCACACTCTGCTCTCCTGGGATGTGCTCCCGTCTCTCTGTGGACTCATAAACTTCCCCAGGAGCCCAGAGCAGCCACCTCAGTCTGAGTTTGCTTGCCTTTCAACTAAAGTGGCCATTGCTGTCTGGAATAGCAGCTCGGTTTCCCAAGAAATCAACCTGTTAGTGTGACTGGGGAAGGGGAAATAGCCACCAACAGGGTCTGTTTGCAGGGGCTTGAAGGAGTGACTCTAAATCTCTGCTTCATCATATGCTCCATTGTCTGGAAGGCAGCTGGAAGCTGAAGTCTCTGTCCATGGACAGTGCCAACAGTGTATATGGAAGGGAGAGTAGGAACTCAGGAAGCAGACAGACCTGGGTTCCAGTCTCGGCTCTTGCTAGCTGTGTGACTGGGGTAGGCCACTTGACTTCTCTGAGCCTCCAGCCCTCATCTGTGCGTGCGTGTCTGTGCATGCTCAGTCGCTAAATCATGTCAGATTCTGTAACTCCATGGACTGTAGCCCACCAGGCTCCTTTGTCCATGGGATTTTCCAGGTGAGAATGCTGGAGTGGGTAGCCATTTCCTCCTGCAGGGGAGCCCTTATCTGTAAGTTGAGATTAATGGCACCCCTATTGTGAAGCTGTGAGGATTAAATGAAATAATAGATGTCATGGATCATAACAAATACTTCAGTCAGCACTCCCTTGAAAGTGACATTTTGATAATCACACTTTTCAAAATGAGGATCTCAAAGAAGGTCCTCAAACATCAGAAATGGAGGGGATCCTTCCTCCTTTTGTGCACCCATTCAGCAGCAACCTTGTGGCTGTGGTCTCTTGCAAGAACTGCAAGAGCTGGTTCTGTCTCCCCTCCTGTGCCTCTTGCTGCTCACACTTTTATTTATTAAAAAAAATTTTTTTTGGCCACACCCTTCAACAAGTGCAATCTTAGTTTACTGACCAGGGATCGAACCTGCATCCCCTATGAAGGAATAGTCTTAGCCACTGGACCACTGGGGAAGTCCCACTATTCACACTTTTTTAGCCAAATCATGCTACTTCATGCCTCTGCTCCTGCAGGCCCGTCAGCCTGGAGTGCTCTCCCCAACCTCACTCCACCTGGCAGATGTCTACTTACACCTCAAAACATAGCAGGGCAAAAATATATATTATTTAATCTAGCACATTTAGCTATTTGTCTGAAACAGAGTCAGAGTGGATTTCTATCTTATCATATACAGAAATAAAACTCCAGCTGAATTAAGGGTTTAAAATGTAAAAAAGAAACTATTAGGAGTTTGGCAAGACAAATCACAGTGCAACACCAGCGTGTACCTACCTAATGAAAAAGTCGGATGATACCGAGTTCTGGGGTGGATATAGAACAACTAAGACATCTCTCACATTACTGGTGAGGGGGTAATTTGTACCACTGCTTCGGAAAACTGCCAATACCTACAAAGGCTGAATGTACACATATCCTGTTATCCTGAAATTACATTCTTGGGTAAATACCCAACAGAAATGTAAACATAAATTCGCCAAAGTTATATACAAGAACATTCATAGCAGCACTGTTTGTAAAGGCTGCAAGCTGGAAGCAACTCAAAAGTAAGACAGATAAATAAAGTGTGGTTTATTTATATATATGTGAATATTATGTATATTCATATATACATATTCAGTATTCAGTATTATGAATACTGCACAGGAACGAGAATGAGTGGGCTACATGAATGAATCTTATAAACACAGTGTTGAGTTAAAGAAACTAGACACAAAAGAATACATATGGATGATTCATTTAAGCAAATTTTGACTCTAACCTATGATTTTAGAAGTCAAGGTAGAGGTTAATCTTTAGGGAGGGTGATGACTGGAAGGAGACATGAAAGAGCTTCTAGGGTGCTGGGAATGTTCTGTTCCTTGAGCTGGGTCCTTGATTGCATGAATGTTTTACTTGTGAGATTTTATGGATCCACAAAAATATGTGTACTATTTCATATGTATGTTATACTTCAATAAAATTTTTGGCAAGGAGGCCTCATATAAACTTAGGGTTAGAAGACCTTCCCAACTAAGGTTGGAAATATAGGGGATAAAAAAGATAGCTATTTTTGCATATAGATATTTTAAAATCATTTTTATGGTGAAAGATACTGCAAGCAATGTCAAGAATAAGCATTAGATTTGGAAAAAATATTTGTAATGCAGGTGATAGTCAAAGCTGTAATGTGTAAAGCACTCTTACCCATTGATAAGACAACCCAATGGAGAAATAAATAAAATAATGCAAATGCAAGTCAGAGAAGAAAATTATTCAACTATATGGAAAAATGCTTAAAATCATTAGAATTCTGGGGAATGTAAAAGTAGTAATAAGATTACCAATTTGTATCCTTTGGGCTGGCAAAATTAAAAAGAGCTTCTATATCTATTGCATATGGGGGAAAAGTGTGCACTTAATCCTTGCTGGTAAAGATGTAAATTATTACAACCTTCTTGGAAATCAATCAGGAAAAATCCATTGAAATTAAAAATACATATGCCCTTTGACCTAGCAGTCCCACTCCAGAGAATCTATTCCAGAGAAATGAAAGTCTCCACCTAAGGGCCCATGTACAAGGGTGTTTATTGCAGCATTGATCGTAGAGGTGCATGCATGGCGCCTGTGTGTGCGGACATACACGTACACCTCCCCCCCGCCACCCAAAGCAAATGCCTCTCAGCAGAGAAGTGGTATAAATGATACTGCTTTCACAGTATCGTTTGTACCATTTCACAGTCCAGAGGCCTCAGGGTAAACTGTGATCTTTCAGTCCATAGGAGGTCTTCACCTCGAGTGCGGGGGAGGGTGGACAGTTGTGGATGATCGAAAGCCCATTTCCTCTTGTCCTTAACCAGCAGCTTGGATTCCAGAGCAGGACTTGGAGGAGTGACCATCTAGGACAGTGGCATCCTCTCTTAGCAGGGCTCAGATCCTGTCCCTGCAGGATCAAAGAAGGGACACCCACAAAGGAGGATTACAGAGGTAGCTCTTATGGATATCCACTGTCAGTCATGCCTACAGTGGCTTTTTAAAGTCCAAGTCAGGCAAAAATCTCTACTACCTGAAGAATAAATGAGACATGAGACCAATTGCAAATAATTATTATCTAAAAGCTATGTTTCCCTTCAGATGTTTGCATTCAAGTCACATCTCCCTTCACCTGATGCTCCCTCTCTTAAGGGAATTAAAGTGTGAACTGAGCTCACTAACCTCCATTCGATTGCTGGGCCGCCGTGGCTTAGCTCAGGAAGACAACTCTAAGCAGGTCTCTATACTAAATGGAGGGCCATGTCATACATGGGTAAATATTTAAAATTATAAGCCAAGCCAATCAACTATTATATAAAAATATTTTATCCTCCTATCTTGAAAAATATGCCTTCATAAGATAGAAAAATTAGTTACAGTATAACACTATGGTTTTTATGTAAATGAAAGTTGGCAAGCCAGTGAAGATTACAGAATTTATTTTTGCACATATTTGGATATTCTGTGTGAATATCCAAATAAGGATATGACTGGCTGGTGATGTTTTCATAAGTAATAAAATCAAGATCTATATAAATCATAAATTATTGTGTGGCTCAGCAGTGAAGAATCTGCTGCCAGTGCACTGGTTTGATCCCTGGGTTGGGAAGATCTGGAGAAGGAAATGGCAATCCGTTTTGCTATTCTTGCCTGGGAAATCCCATGGACAGAGGAGCCTCATGGGCTACAGTTCATGGGGTCTCAAAGAGTCCATCAGGACTTAGCAAATAAACAACAACAACAAATTTTTCATTAACTTTATTTTTCTTTCTTCCTTTATTGCAAAATTACTTAACCACCATTGTGCAAGGTTTTTACACAATTTATGCTCTATTGAAAATGATAACAAATTAGACTATCTTTTTTGAATCAATGCAATTCTTAGATAAATTTTAAAATTCATTTCAATTTGGAGAAAGTTTCAATAATAAGTGAGATTGTTATCAAAATCTTAAAAACCACATCTATTTATTTTTCAAAAATTTATTTCTTTGGCTGCTCTGGGTCTTAGTTGCAACATGTGGGACCTAGTTCCCTGACCAGGGATCAAACCTGGGTCCCCTGCATTGAGAATGTGGAGTCTTAGCCACTGGACCACCACAGAAGTACCCTAAAAACCATATTTAAATTTGCAAGTGAACCATGAGTTGTACAAATCTATTCAAATATTTTAACAAAGTTAAGATAAATCATATTATTGCAGAAAATGTTATAAAATCTTTTAATTTCACAATATAAATTTTTACCTCTTACACTGTAAATTTTACTGTCTCTTAAAGGAATATCTAGGTTCATGCAGTGATAGGAAGAATTAGTGTCATGTATCTATATTTAAGATATATACTGTTTTAAAGGTAAAATAAAGTGCGATTGGTGCAAAATGTTCCTCAGCTGCCATGTGAAACTGTGTAAGCCACACTGCTTCATGAGTACCCACTGGACCACAAACTGGAGCACAAAATGAAGCATGAAAATGGACGTATGGCCCTCCTGGGAAACGGTGCTTCACCCTGCAAGAAACTACTACATTCATGCTATCTGAGAAAAAGGATTTGACAAGTTAATTAATTTGTCTTTTTTTTTTTTCTTACTTAAGTGCTTCTGCCACTCAAATCTTCCTCTTATTCTGAAGCAGTGTCTGTCTCCGATGTTGCAGAAGCACAGCCCTGAAACCTTTGTGACATTCAGACATGGCTGCTCTTTGTGTCTAGGGCATAGGAAAGTGGTGTTTCCTGGGGCCTGAACTGTGTTACCTGCAGGCTGCGCTCGGCCCCTGTTGAGCACCAGATTCCAAGTACTCCTTAATCCATTTATTTTTGGTGTATTTGGGATGTGTGGGAACTTCTAAAATAGGGCTTTGCAAACTTTCTGTGGTACAGGATTGCTTTTTAATTTTCCAATCCCATCCAAAGCAATTCTTTTGTAAAAAATCCAATAAAAAGAGTGATGTTGAACATCTTTTCAAGTGTTTGTTAGCCATCTGTATGTCTTCTTTGGAGAAATGTCTATTTAGATCTTTGGCCCATTTTTTGATTGGGTCATTTATTTTTCTGGAGTTGAGCTGTAGGAGTTGCTTGTATATTTTTGAGATTAGTTGTTTGTCGGTTGCTTCATTTGCTATTATTTTCTCCCATTCTGAAGGCTGTCTTTTCACCTTGCTAATAGTTTCCTTTGATGTGCAGAAGCTTTTAAGTTTAATTAGGTCCCATTTGTTTATTTTTGCTTTTATTTCCAATATTCTGGGAGGTGGGTCATAGAGGATCCTGCTGTGATGTATGTCAGAGAGTGTTTTGCCTATGTTCTCCTCTAGGAGTTTTATAGTTTCTGGTCTTATGTTGAGATCTTTAATCCATTTTGAGTTTATTTTTGTATATGGTGTTAGAAAGTGTTCTAGTTTCATTCTTTTACAAGTGGTTGACCAGATTTCCCAGCACCACTTGTTAAAGAGATTGTCTTTAATCCACTGTATATTCTTGCCTCCTTTGTCAAAGATAAGGTGTCCATATGTGCGTGGATTTATCTCTGGGCTTTCTATTTTGTTCCATTGATCTATATTTCTGTCTTTATGCCAGTACCATACTGTCTTGATAACTGTGGCTTTGTAGTAGAGCCTGAAGTCAGGTAGGTTGATTCCTCCAGTTCCATTTTTCTTTCTCAAGATCACTTTGGCTATTCGAGGTTTTTTGTATTTCCATACAAATTGTGAAATTATTTGTTCTAGCTCTGTGAAGAATACCGTTGGTAGCTTGATAGGAATTGCATTGAATCTATAAATTGCTTTGGGTAGTATACTCATTTTCACTATATTGATTCTTCCAATCCATGAACATGGTATATTTCTCCATCTATTAATGGAAATCAAAACCACTATGAGGTACCATTTCACACCAGTCAGAATGGCTGCGATCCAAAATTCTACAAATAATAAATGCTGGAGAGGGTGTGGAGAAAAGGGAACCCTCTTACACTGTTGGTGGGAATGCAAACTAGTACAGCCACTATGGAGAACAGTGTGGAGATTCCTTAAAAAACTGGAAATAGAACTGTCTTATGATCCAGCAATCCCACTGCTGGGCATACACATTGAGGAAACCAGAAGGGAAAGAGATACGTGTACCCCAATGTTCATCGCAGCACTGTTTATAATAGCCAGGACATGGAAGCAACCTAGATGTCCATCAGCAGATGAATGGATAAGAAAGCTGTGGTACATATACACAATGGAGTATTACTCAGCCATTAAAAAGAATACATTTGAATCAGTTCTAATGAGGTGGATGAAACTGGAGACTATTATACAGAGTGAAGTAAGCCAGAAGGAAAAACATAAATACAGTATACTAACGCATGTATATGGAATTTAGAAAGATGGTAACGATAACCCTGTATACGAGATAGCAAAAGAGACACTGATGTATAGAACAGTCTTACACTACTGTAAGTTTGTACAGATCATATTCCTAAGATGTGTCTTTGTTTAAGAAAGTCTTGATTACATAAATCATATTTAGAAAAAATATTTAGTTAACAGTTTATATCTGAACACTGTTTATATGTTATGAAAAATGCTTAATTACAAAGGCTGATGTATGTTTTATTTCTGTTTTTTTAAATGACCTACAGTACTTGGTAGGTGTACTAAAATTGTTTGGGGAGTGGGGTTTAGAGACTTCTAATAGATGTATAGTTAATTTGGTAATTCTCTCGCATGAGGTATAAGCTTCCATATGCTGGTTATTTAATAGATTTGCTACATAAGTAAAACATGGTTTACCTAGATAGTTTGATATGTATGGGCATTACTCCTAGTAGTATTTGTTTGTTGTC
>NW_011495077.1:3993353-4006185 GCF_000754665.1 Bison bison bison | reverse complement strand
TTGCTTTGCTCCTTCCGTGCAGGCTGAGACCTAATCTCCTGCAAGTACAGTAAAATAATTTACCTATTTTTGCAGACCCTATTCATAGGATAAAAAAAATTAAGATTGCCTTTTACTTTTGAAACATTTATATTTGATGAAGTTGCTGTCTTGAGTTTAGTATTGATATTGTGAAAATGAATGCAATTTGGATTTCACATTTCTTAATGTTTGTTCTTATTTCACAAATGGATAATTAAGGAATTATGCGTCATAAAGAAGGAACCTAAGTGAGCTATATTATGGATATGCTGTCTTTGCTCATACATTTGGGTAGCTTCTGGAATATAGGACTTATTCACGTTTTGCTTCCTAATCTTTCTGTTGTACAGGGCCAGATCTCCTCTTAGCCACTTGATTGTTTTTATGTGAAGCACATCTTACTATCGTCTTATTTTGGTTGCTTTTGTTCACAAGAATTGTTAATATGAGAATGTGTATCCACCTTAATAAAGAAGTTAAAAAAAAAAAAAAAATCCAATAAAAATAAATCACTAGAAAAATGAAATTAAAAAAAATCCATACCAAATACAAGGCTGAATTTTTACAGATTCAACAGACATAAAATTACTCTTGGTTTCTGTGTGTACTCATCAAGAATCAGTAACAGACTGCGGACAGGCGCTGGTCCATGGACCACATTGCTCAGAAAGTCAAGGGACTCTGGGTAGGAGCCAGTCTTGCTTGAATCCCACCCCACAGGCTTTTTCAGTCCCTGTGTGAGCTTTCCCCTAGGTCATGCAGCTCTCATTTCAGGCCACCAAGTCGTCTGTCCTGTCACTGTCCTGACATAGGGGCAAATGTCCAAGGTCCCATCATGTCCATGAGCCTCTATATCTCCTACTTCTCCCTGAGTCACCTCACATCGGTGTATGAGGAGGGGCCTTGAATGTTAAGCCTGGAGAGGGGCTTCTAAGTCGAGGACCACGCGGAAAGTGTGATGTTGCCTTTGACACAGCCAGGACCTCTTCTAGGCCTCTCCCCACATTGCTGGGATGAGGGTCAGGCTCAAGAGGGCTTTTTTACCCCTTGAACTCAGGGAATGTGGCTACTTCTCTGCTCTGACAGGGCCAGAGGGCAGGAGCATTTCTGGAGCTGAGACTAGGCTATTTACCTGTCTTTACTCTTAGGGACTGAGGCCAAAATTTGAGACTGGATTGTTTCAGGTATTGTGCCTGCTAGAGTAGTCAGGGCCCTACATCCAGGGCAAATGGTAACCCATGCCATAGGTAGCAGGAGATGTTTGGATATGAGGTGTTTATGAAGATCAGACCATAAAGAATCCACCTGTAATGCAGGAGAGCCCGGTTTGATTCCGGGGTCAGTAAGATCCCCTGGAGAAGGGAATGGCAACCCACTCCAGTATTCTGCCTGGAGAATTCCATGGACTGTAGAGTCCATGGGGTCACAAAGAGTCGGACACGACTGAATGACTTTCACTTTCATTTTCAGGATACTCTGGGTTTTCTCAGTGGAGGTAGGAACTTCCGTTAGGCCTGGAGTCAAGAACTCACAACCTGCTTCCAGAAATTCTACATGGGACAGATACAAGCCTCTAAAATCAGTCACATGTTTTTTATCACCCACATATTTTTTTATGACCCAACTCAAATTTTGTTTGTCATTTAACCTTCTCATAGATAATTTTTGCAGTGGACTTAGTTTTATTTGTTACCAACTACTGACCGTCCATCTAAACTTTCTCCTTTAATGTTTTAAAATTACAGAAGGAATTTCAGTTCAGTTCAGTCACTCAGTTGTGTCCAACTCTTTGCGACCCCATGAATTGCAGCACACCAGGCCTCCCTGTCCATCACCAACTCCCAGAGTTTACCCAAACTCATGTCCATCAAGTCGGTGATGCCATCCAGCCATCTCATCCTCTGTCGTCCCCTTCTCCTCCTGCCCCCAATCCCTCCCAGCATCAGGGTCTTTTCCAATGAGTCATCTCTTCGCATGAGGTGGCCAAAGTATTGAAGTTTCAGCTTTAGCATCATTCCTTCCAAAGAACACCCAGGACTGATCTCCTTTAGAATGGACTGGTTGGATCTCCTTGCAGTCCAAGGGACTCTCAAGAGTCTTCTTCAACACCACAGTTCAAAAGCATCAATTCTTCGGCACTCAGCTTTCTTCACAGTCCAACTCTCACATCCATACATAACCACTGGGACAACCATAGCCTTGACTAGATGGACCTTTGTTGGCAAAGTAATGTCTCTGCTTTTGAATATGCTATCTAGGTTGGTCATAACTTTCCTTCCAAGGAGTAAGCGTCTTTTAATTTCATGGCTGCACTCACCATCTGCAGTGATTTTGGAGCCCCCCAAAATAAAGTCTGACACTGTTTTCGCTGTTTCTCCATCTATTTCCCATGAAGTGATGGGACCAGATGCCATGACCTTAGTTTTCTGAATGTTGAGCTTTAAGTCAACTTTTTCACTCTCCTCTTTCACTTTCATCAAGAGGCTTTTTAGTTCCTCTTCACTTTCTTCCATGATCTTCCCTGGTGGCTCAGACAGTAAAGCGTCTGCCTACAATGCCGGAGACCTGGGTTTGATCCCTGGGTCGGGAAGATCCCCTGGAGAAGGAAATGGCAAATGACTCCAGTACTCTTGCCTGGAAAATCCCTGGGAAATCCCATGGACAGAGGACCTTGGTAGGCTACAGTCCATGGGGTCACAAAGAGTCGGACACGACTGAGCGACTTCACTTTCAGTTTCTTTTCTGCCATGAGGGTGGTGTCATCTGCATATCTGAGGTTATTGATACTTCTCCCGGCAATCTTGATTCCAGCTTGTGCTTCTTCCAGCCCAGTGTTTCTCATGATGTACTCTGTATATGAGTTCAATAAGGAGGGTGACAATATATAGCCTTGACGTACAAATGGAAGTCTATATTCATCATCCCCACAGTCCTGTGCTCTTCAATCCTCAATCCCATTCCCAAGAGTTAAGGTGTTTTTTTTCTTTTTTACCGACTGTTAATGGTATACCCTTCCCAATTCCTGCCTACGTATTTGCAAATACTGTCTCTTTATGCACTATTGGGGAAGCTCTGTAATGAGCAACCAGTGGAGAGGCCCAGGTGGAGAGGAACTGAAGCCTCTGGCCAGCAGCCATGTAAGTGAGTTGAGACTCAGGTCTTCCAGCCCTCACCAAGCCTTCAGTTGGGGCTGCAGTCCTGACTGGCCAGGACCACTTTGAGAAATTCCTCAGAAACTGTGTGAGATCATAAATTTTTGTTAAGTTGCTATGTTTTGAAGTTATGGGTTATACAGAAATACAATTAACACAACTTTCATTTCTCTCCAATTCCTGTATCATCGTTTAGTCCCCTCTGATAGCAAAGCTCTTCAAAAGAGTTGTATTGGGTTGGCCAAAAAGTTTGTTTGAGTGTTTCCATGAGAGAGTCCAGGAAAACCTGAAGGGACTTTTGGCCAACCCAGTGTTTACTCATCGTCTTCTTTTCCTCCCCAGCGCTTTTATCCCACCCAGTCCTGTCTGTTCTAATGTGTTAGCCAGTAACTACCACCTGTGTGTCTAGGACAGGGCCCTGCCGTGTTCTGATTAGTCGAAATGTTCTCATGTGAGGTGCCTGTTGCAGACCCTGAGCTGACGGGTCACATGCAAGAGATTCATTAAGGAAGAGCTCCCAAGAGAGCTGGAAAAGGAGCTGGGGAAGCAGCACAGGGAAGGGGAAGAGGTGAAGCAAGACTGAAATCTCAGGCAAGTCCCAGTCTTAGACTGATCCTGATGGCTTTGGAGAAAATAACATCTTATGGTTTTGTTCTACCTTAAGGCAAGAGAGGGACTTCCCTGGTGGCTCAGACGGTAAAGCGTCTGTCTACAATGTGGGAGACCTGGGTTCAATCCCTGGGTTGGGAAGATCCCCTGGAGAAGGAAATGGCAATCCACTCCAGGACTATTGCCTGGAAAATCCCATGGACAGAAGAGCCAGGTAGGCTATCCATGGGGTCGCAAAGAGTTGGACACAACTGAGTGACTTCACTTTCAAGGCAAGAGAGCTGGGCTTTCATGCTGCTAGCTGGTCATTGGATGGGCAACCCTACAGGACGTCAACTCCCAGACTCTTCTGGCTATCTGCATATACAGACAGAGTAACTCCATTAATCCAAGGGCAATTAAGGATCCAAGGGGAGCTGGGCAGAGTATAGTTAATATTTGTTTCAGCAGTGCTTTATTTACTTATTTACTTATGGCTGTGCTGGGTCTTCGTTGTGGTGTTGCCCCACAGTATGTGGGATCTTGGTTCCCTGACCTGGGATAGAACCCTGTTCTCTCCATGGTAAGGCAGATTCTCAACCACCGGACCACCAGGGAAGTCTTTCAGCAGTACTTCTTAAACTTTAATGGGCACTCAACTTATCAGCAGTTCTTGTTAAAATGCAAACTCTGGCTAGGGAAAACTTGAGATGGGGCTGAAGTTCTGTGTTTGTAACAAGCTTCCAGATCCTCAAGCTTTGAGTAGCAAGGAGCCACAGTACCATTCATGGGAACCTAATGTAATGGGAGCTACTCCTTCAGTGAAAGAACATCAGGCACGTTCTGGGCATCTACTGCTGTGTATCAAGACACCCCCCTCCCCCAAACAGAGTGATTTACTACTAATTTATTATTCTATGGGCTGATTTGGCTTGGCTCAGTGGGGTCAGTGGACATCTCTCATGCAGTTGTGGTCAGATGTTCATTGGAGCTGTGTGGTTTTCTGTGTGGAATGTCCAGGAGGGTTTACTCATGTGGTTGGCAGCTGACACAGAGTGTTGTTAGGGACTCAAGTAGGGCTGCTGATTGTCACATCTCCCTGTGGCCTCTCTGTGTGGTCTGGACATCTCATAGCATGGTGGCTGTTCTAAAGTGTACCCAGGGGACTTCCCTGGTGGTTCAATGGTTAAGAATCCACCTTACAATGCAGGGGATTCAGATATGATCCCTGGTAGGGGAACTAAGATTCCACATGCCACAGAGCAACTAAGCCAGAGCTAGAACTACTGAGCCTGTGCATCACAGCTAAAGAATTTGTGTAGTACAACGAAATGTCCTGTGTGCCGCAACTAAGACCCAATGCAGTCAAATAAATAAACAGATATTTTTTAAAACGTGGGGACTCCCCTGGTGGTCCAGTGGTTAGGAATCTGCCTGCCAATGCAGGGGACCTGGGTTCAATCCCTGGTCCTAGAAGATTCCACGTGCTGCAGAGCAACTAAGCCCGTGTGCCACAACTACTGAGCCCGTGTGCTGCAACTGTGGAAGCCTGCGCACCCTAGAGCCTGTGCTCTGCAACAGGAGAAGCCACTGAAATGAGAAGCCCGCACACCACAACTAGAGAGTACCCCTTGCTGCAACTAGAGAAAAGCTGGAGGGCAGCAATGAAGACCCAGCACAGACATAAATGAATACGTGAAAAGCGTACCCAGGCTTTGTTTTCATCAGGTATGGTAAGACGTGCAGACATGGAAATGACTGTCATAGAGGAAGACGTTTACATGCACAGGTCTCTAGAAACTGGAGGCATGTGTGCCATGCAGGGCCACATGAGGAAGCACTGGGGTTGGTCAGGAGGTAAACATCGGGGAGAAGAGAGCAGGATCAGAGTCTTTATTAGGGTTTTCATGGGAAGGCATGGGTGAGACAGGGTAGGCACAGTGAGTAAATTTAGGATTGGATGGTTCAAATAATCTCGGTAGACTCTGGCTATAGGGGTGGTCCTAAATTGTCTGGCACGTGGCCCTGGAGTGATTTAGGGCAGGGAGGCTATTGGCTTAGTGTGCAAGAATATGATAAAGGAAGTGTGGGCTCTAGATTTGTTGGAAAGAAAGAAAGAGAAATCACTCAGTCGTGGCCGACTCTTTGTGACCCCATGGACTGTAGGCTACCAGGCTCCTCTGTCCATGGGATTTTTCAGGCAAGAGTACTGGAGTGGGTTGCCATTTCCTTCTACAGGGGATCTTCCCAACCCAGTGGTTGAACCTGTGTTTCCCGCATTGTAGGAAGACACTTCACTGTCTGAGCCACCAGGGAAGCCCAGATTTGTTGGCTTTTGTATCAAATCACACTCATAAGGGAGGGTCTAGGAATGAACTAACCCTGGCAGGGACATTATCTCTAGGATCCAGGCCTCGAATATCCGAGCATTAAGAGTGGAAAATAAGAAAATATAGTCAATAGCTCAGTTCTGAAAGGGACCCAAGAGAGAGCATTCCAGAGGCAGAAGGCGGAAGCTACTAGGCCAGTTAAAAGCTATGTCTAGAACTGATGCAATATCACTTTCCCTGGATTCTATTGGTTGAAACAAATATTGAATAACTTAGATACAAAAAGGGATATAAATTCCACCTCCTGACAGGGGAGTGGCAGGGTTCCATCACAGAAGGACAGGTGATATTGCTGTGGCCATCTTTGGAAAGTTGGATTGATCAGATGTATGTCTTAATCAATGTAAATATCCGTACAAATATCTGACAACAGCCAAATTGGGGGATTCTGCAGGTAAAATGCTCTCACACTGAGACAGTTCAATGTATCAAGGCTTTGTATCCCCACCAATCTGAACAGCAAGATGTTCAATTCTTCAAAGTGTTTCCCTCCTCTGTGTTTTCAAAGTTTCCAGTAAAGCCCAAGTTAGCCTACAAACTCTTGCTCATCGCTGCCCCCTGCTGGTGAGTCAGAAATTCAGGCACTCCCTACCAGCCACTGGCTCCCACCCTCATCATAACCTCCAAGTGACTCTAAGTTACAGGCTTAAATACAAGGTGAGCCCTTCTGAAGGGTTCAGAAATGAGACATATATCTGGGGCTGCCCCAGTCCATTAGGCATGTTTTTCTATCCTCTGTGAAGAGTGATACTTATTTTTTTCCCCAGGGCAACTTGTGAGTACAGATACTAAAGACTCAGCTGGACTCTTCTGCCAGTAGTTTTCAGGCCCACCCCCGTGCAAACAGCTATATTCAGTTACCTAAGTCAGATTGGCACGGCAACCCTGGCTTTCCCAGGTGGAAATGGGTGGGCAAGGCTTGAAGAAGAAAGGCAGGATGTCGCTATTTCCTTTTCTCAAGTCATGTGGGAATGCAGCAGACACCCAATCAGAATGTCCTGTGACTTTAGATTTTAAAGTTTACAGAAACTGCACTCAGGCAACTGAAGCCCGGGCATCTTTCCCTGTAAAGATCTACTATTCCACTTTCTTGCTTTAGTCTGGGTCTCTTTTTCCTATGGTCTGATGAGGTCTGTGCAGCCCGCTTCTGGGTGCGATAGCCCCTGCTAGGGTCTAAAGAAGGATCTCAGAGCAGTCTGGAAAGGAAGGCCCAGGTGGTTTTGGGAAGGTCCAGTGGTCAGAATGACCACTAAAGCTGCTCACTCATCCTCAGCCAGGCCTCAAACTGTGCTCCCCATGGAGTTCTCACAGTCATTCACAAGGGAAAAAAGTTTTATGTGGAAAAATATGTTTGTTATTTACAACTCCCCTCTGCCTCCTGAGAAACCTGTAGGTAGGTCATTGTAACCTATAGGGAAGCAACAGAATCGTACGTAGAATAACAGACTAGTTCGCAATTGGGAAAGGAGAATGTCAAGGCTGTATATTGTCACCCTGCTTATTTAATTTATATGCAGAGTACATCATGTGAAATGCTGGGCTGGATGAATCACAAGCTGAAATCAAGCTTGCCAGGAGAAATATCAACAACCTCAGATATGCAGATGATACCACCCTAATGGCAGAAACAGAAGAGGAACTAAAGAGCTCTTGATGAAGGTGAAAGAGGAGAGTGAAAAAGCTGGCTTAAAACTCAACATTCAAAAAAACTGATATCGTGGCATCCAGTCCTATCACTTCATGGAGAGTAGATGGGGAAACAATAGAAACAGTGGCAGATTATATTTTCTTGGGCTCCGATATCACCATGGACAGTGACTGCAGCCATGAAATTAAAAGATGCTTGCTCCTTGGAAGAAAAGCTACGACAAAGTTAGACAGTGTATTAAGCAGAGACATCACTTTGCTAACAAAGGTCCATATGGTCAAAGCTGTGGTTTTTCCAGTAGTCATGTATGGATGTGAGAGTTGGACCATAAAGAAGGCTGAGTGCTGAAGAATTGATGCTTTTGAACTGTGGTGTTGGAGAAGACTCTTGAGAGTCCCTTGGACAGCAAGGAGATCAAACCAGTCAATCCGAAAGAAAATCAACCATGGATATTCATTGGAAGGACTGATGCTGAAGCTCCAATACTTTGGATACCTGATGCAAACAGCCAACTCACTGGAAAAGACACTGATGCTGGGAAAGATTGAGGGCAGGAGGAGAGAGGGGTGACAGAAAATGAGATGGTTGGGTGGCATCACTGATTCAGTGGACGTGACTTTGAGCAAAATCCGGAAGACAGTGAGGGACAGGGAAGCCTGGTGTGCTGCAGTCCGTGGGGTCACAAAGAGTTGGACATGACTGAGCAACTGAGCAACTGTCTTCTAAAGAAGATGAAGCTCAAAGACTGTTGACTGGGGTCATGGGACAGAAACTCTAAAAAAGGAAGCAAGACAAGAAAGAGAGGTATATGGGGTGGGTGGCAGGAGGAGAGGCTGGAGAAGAGGCAGGGGAGGAGAATAAGCAAGGTTGATAGGAAGTTTGCAGGGAGAGAGAGATGTCTAATTGAAATTTCTGTTGGATTTGCTGCATTTGCAATGTGACACCCTACTCCATCTTCCCTGTTGGAACTTCAGAGCAAAACCAGTTTCTTCCTTTAAAGCACTGTGTGGTGGATTTTCTTTGGAGGAACACAGAGGGTGGCTGGAGGGTTTTAAGGGTGGAGTGGAGGCTTCCGCCACAGAAGCGCCAGGCCTAGGCTCAGGGCCGCACAGAGCACTGGGTGCCTCTACGCTGTGTTCCAGTCTGGCCGTTCTCTTCTTTTTTGTTTTTGGCTGTGCTGGGTCTTTGTGGCTTGAGGACTCTTCCTTACGGCTTTCTCTAGTTATGGTGAGTGGGTTTAGTTGCCCTGCAGCGGGTGGGATCTTAGTTCCCTGATCAGAGATCGAACCTGGGTCCCTTGCATTGCAAAGTGGATTCTTAAGCACTGGACCACAAGCGAAGACCCCTGACCTTCCCCTTCTTGACAGAAAGGAACATTTAAAGTAGAGGGCACAACTAGGACAAAAAAGTGAGTTTGGAGAATGAAGAGGCTTGTAAGGTTGGGGACTGTGAGCTGGTAAGGAACAGTGGCAATAGGTGAGTTCGGGCTCTGGGTAGAACCTTGCTTATCTTCCACATGAAGGATTCTCCCAGATACTCTGCTAGTCGAAATCTTAGGGTAATCCAAATAAATCTCAACACTCCATGTGTTACTGACTTGGGTACTTGACCTCTTTAATCAATGGAAATTAGTAAGAGCCCAGATGAGGAATTCAGACAAGGCTCTACTAGGACTCACACTGCAGCACATGGACGAAAAGCAAGTAACAGCTGCCCCTGCTCATTTTCTGAGGAGGGCTGGCTAGTTCCTTTAGTGGGTGAGGGTGGGAGCAAATTGGTCGGTTGGGGCTTGAGGGGTGGCTTGGGTGGTCTGCCCATTCCCTTGGTGGTGCTGTGTTCAGGGATCATACCCTGCTTTTGCTCCCAGCATCTCAGAAATAGCTGTTGGTTTTGACCTTTTTCTATCTTCTTCTGCGTCACTTTCCTGATTGCACACGCATGCAGTTGTTTTTAGTCCCTTATAGTATGGTTGAATTCTGTTGCTCCAAGACCAGATGTTTGTCCAAGTGCAAGCACTTTGGTTAAGGGTCCCAGGTCCCAGCCTATCTCACCTGTGGCCCAGGCTTGATTCAGTATCACATTCAAAGCAACATAGTCCATCTCTGCTGTGGGAACCCCATCAGCGGTAATCATTCATTGTATGCATGCATGCGTGCTCAATCGTGTCCAACTCTTTGCAACGCCATGGACTACAACCCTCCAGGCTCCTCCGTCCATGGCTTAGCTTCCTCCAAATAAAACCTTTGATTCCACAGTGAGGAAGGCCCCCATTCTTGCCTTATCCCTTCTGCAGGGACCAACCACTGTAGGAGGACTTGGGCAAGGCATTGCATAGTCCTAGGCTGCTTGGGACATTTTGTAAGGCACATTCCAGCAGGAGGTGAACTAGCTCTGGAGAGGCAGTGTTCTGTTGGCTGTAGGGAGGTGTTTCGGATCCCTTACTCTTCTCTGTATGTTCCAGCAAAGGTCTCCACAGGGCTTCCTGGCAAACACATTTCACACTTTTTAACTACTTGGCAAGTGGCTTACAAATCCTTCTAAATACCAGCAGATTAGTCCGTGGAAATCCAAAACTTTAGAAAAAATTAATTGAAAGAACTATTGAATTGAGGAGGTTTTGCCTGAGTAAATATTTTCTCTATGGAATTCTGATCCATTCATTTAGTAATCCTAATTATGGTTTTGCTAATTTGGGAGTAGTTTCAGAGAAAGCGCTTTATTCCATCAGGAGCCGTCACTAGGTTAAGAGGATTTTGTTTTTCATCTGTGATGTTTCAAAGGAAATTCATTCTTGGAACAGCTTTAGCTCTTTTTTCGCTCATGTCTGCTGCTTTGCTGCTCACGGTTGACGAGAGAATACCACTGGCTTTTGTCGAGTTGCCGTGGCTGGGTCCCTTGTGCCCTGGCCATGCTCTCTCTCTGCCAGCCCTCCTGGGGACTCACAGCAGATGCAGGCAGAGGTGGGTGCACTGCGTTTTGCAGGAATCTCCATTTTCTTCATTGTCTTCAGAATGAAGGCCAGACAGAGCAGAAGCAACTTCTCTCAAGCCTTGGGGTCTTTATGTAGGCAGTGCTTACTGCCTGAAACTCTCCCCCTTCCTCTTCACCTGGCTCTCTCTAAGTCATTCTTGGGTTCTCAGCTCATCTCTTGCTTCTGGGAAGTTTTCTCTCACTCTAGGTCTATATCCACAGCCATGGGCCCCTCTTCTGAACTCCAGACCTCTGGACCCATTAGTACTGGACATTTCATTGGATATCCCATAGGTACCTCAATTTCAACATGTCCTAAACTGAGCAGCGCACCATTGCCCGTTCCTTCTCACCTCCATCTCTTCCCTCTCCTCTGCTCTAAACCCGTGTCTTCTGCGGTGTTCTGTGTCTCCAGGTAGGGCACCATGGGCCATAAAATTACCGGTACCAAAAACCCAAGAGTTATTCTAGACTCTTCCCTTTCTCATATTCCCATGTCTCTCTCAATTCTTCTCCATTCCTGAATCCAATGGATCCCACTTCTTAAGTTTCTCTTAAGTCCATTTTTTCCTTTCCTTCTGTTACAGACTTGATGTTTGTATCCCTTCAAAGTTCATATGTTAAAATTCTAATCCCCAATGTGGTGATATTTGGTGATGGGGCCTTTGGGACTTCCTTATAAGAAGAGACACAAGAGGGCTTGCCTGTCTCTCTGCTCTGCACCATGTGAGGGCACAATGAGAGGGTGGCCATGTGTAAACCAGGAGGATGGCCTTTACCAAGAACCCAATCATGCTGGTACCCTGACCTTGAACTTCCATACTCCAGAACAATAACAAATAAATGTTGGCTAAGCCAGCTAGTCTATGCTTACTTGTTACAGCACACCAAGATTCCTTCCTCTTTCTAGCTTGGGATGCTATCTTTGTTTGCTTGGATTACTGCATTAGGCTTCTAACTTGCTTCTTTGCCCCTGGTCTCACCTTCCAGCCTGGCCACCATACTAATCTCTGATGTGAATCATGCAAATCATGTAATTTTATTCCTTGCTCTGGGTTCTTCAGTTTCTACAGCCCTTATCCCATTGGATAGAATTTAAATTCCTATCTGGCCCCTTCCTACTTGTCTAACTTCATCTTCTGTCACTTTAGACCAGTCAGGGCTCTTTAAATTGCACGGAACAAAAAATCTAATTCAGGTGAACTTAAGCAAAAAGGAAATTTATTGGTTCACATAATGGAATGTCCTGGGGTAGATCTGGCTCAGCTTCAGGTGTAACTGGCTCCGAGGGCTCAAGCAGTGTCATCAGTTCTAACTCTCAGTTCTATTTTTTCCCTTCTAGTTCATTTCACCTGTAGACTTCTCTTCACATTATGGTAAGATAACTGCCACAGCTCCAGATCATCCTAACAGGAACACATCCAGGAGAAAGAATGTCCCTCTCACATAGGTGCTCAAGTTAAGTACAGGATTAGCTCTGGTTGGATCTGATTGGCTGGCTTTGGGTCAGGGGCCCACTTATTAACCAATCACATCTGTGAGAGGAAGCTGATGCTCCAATGGTCCAGGTCTTGAGCCCATCCCTGGTGCAGGGGTTGCAATCAGCTTTTCCAGGCAGCATTGCAGAGGAAAAATGGAGAACAAGCTGGTTTTAGAAAAGGCAGAGGAACCAGAGATCAAATTGCCAACATCTGCTGGATCATGGAAATAGCAAGAGAGTTCCAGAAAAACATCTATTTCTGCTTTATTGACTATGCCAAAGCCTTTGACTGTGTGGATCACAATAAACTGTGGAAAATTCTTCAAGAGATGGGAATACCAGACCACCTGATCTGCCTCTTGAGAAATTTGTATGCAGGTCAGGAAGCAACAGTTAGAACTGTTATAACAGTTAGAACTGGACATGGAACAACAGACTGGTTCCAAATAGGAAAAGGAGTACATCAAGGCTGTATATTGTCACCCTGCTTATTTAACTTATATGCAGAGTACATCATGAGAAATGCTGGACTGGAAGAAACACAAGCTGGAATCAAGATTGCCGGGAGAAATATCAATAACCT
>NW_011495077.1:3986687-3993253 GCF_000754665.1 Bison bison bison | reverse complement strand
GAGAAATATCAATAACCTCAGATATGCAGATGATACCACCCTTATGGCAGAAACTGAAGAGGAACTAAAAAGCCTCTTGATGAAGGTGAAAGTGGAGAGTGAAAAAGTTGCCTTAAAGCTCAACATTCAGAAAACGAAGATCATGGCATCCAGTTCCATCACTTCATGGGAAATAGATGGGGAAACAGTGGAAACAGTGTCAGACTTTATTTTTTTGGGGCTCCAAAATCACTGCAGATGGTGACTGCAGCCATGAAATTAAAAGATGCTTACTCCTTGGAAGGAAAGTTATGACCAACTAAGATAGCATATTCAAAGGCAGAGACATTACTTTGCCAACAAAGATCCGTCTAGTCAAGGCTATGATTTTTCCTGTGGTCATGTATGGATGTGAGAGTTGGACTGTGAAAAGGCTGAGTGCCGAAGAATTGATGCCTTTGAACTGTGGTGTTGGAGAAGACTCTTGAGAGTCCCTTGGACTTCAAGGAGATCCAACCGGTCCATTCTGAAGGAGATCAGCCCTGGGATTTCTTTGGAAGGAATGATGCTAAAGCTGAAACTCCAGTACTTTGGCCACCTCATGCGCAGAGTTGACTCATTGGAAAAGACTCTGATGCTGGGAGGGATTGGGGCAGGAGGAGAAGGGGACGCCAGAGGATGAGATGGCTGGATGGCATCACTGACTCGATGGACGTGAGTCTGAGTGAACTCCGGGAGTTGGTGATGGACAGGGAGGCCTGGCGTGCTGCAATTCATGGGGTCGCAAAGAGTCGGACATGACTGAGCGACTGAACTGAACTGGGAGAAGTTGGAATGGAGACAGGGCCGGCCAACACAGACATGCGTGCGCACGCCCTTTCTAGAAGGACAACTCCTCCCGCTGCTCTGTTTCCATCTCTCCCTCCCAGCTGAATCCTTTCCTGTTAAGGTGCAGCCTAAATTCTTCCCCTTCTGGGGAATCTTCTCTAATCCTCAGAGAGGCTTGGTTGCCCTTCCTCCCTCTGTTTCCATGTCCCTTGCTTTGGGTTCTCATGCCTCTCTCCCTTCTAGACTGTGAGCTCCTTGAGGATAGGGACCCATTCTTTACATCTTGATATTGCTTGTACCTACCTGGCACAGGGCTTCCCTTGTATACAAGGTCTGACCTACAGTGGATGCCTACCAAGAGTTAAATGGTAAAGTATTTAAAGAGACTGCATACTACTCAGCCATTATAAAGAATGAAACAATGCCAATTGCAGCAACATGGATGTAATTAGAGATTATCATACTAAGCGAAGTAGGCCAGAAAGAGAAAGACAAATACCATATGATATCACTTACATGTGGAATCTAAAACCTGACACAAGTGAACGTTTCTACGAAACAGAAACGGAACCAGAGGCATAGAGAACAGATTGGTGGTTGCCAAGGAGGAGGAAAGTGGGAGAAAGTTGGACTGGAAGTTTGAGATTAGCAGATGCAAACCGGTATGTATAAAATGGGTAAGCAACAAAGTCCCACTGTATAGTACAGGGGGCTGTATTCAATATCCAGTGATAAACCATAGTGGAAAAGATAATGAAAAAAGAATATATATATACATATATGTGTGTAACTGAGTCACTCTTCTGTATAGCCATAATTAACACAACACTGTAATTCAACTACACCTCAATAAAAAATAAATTAAAAAAAATAAAGAGACTGAAGATGTCACATAGACTGCAATCCTGAATGCCATCAAGGTAGGAAGAGTAGCAGCATCAAGGATAACAGAATCAGGATCTGTGCAGAGTTCAATAACTTGCAAAAATGGACCAGATGTGCCAGGATAAACTGAAATAGAATGAAATGAATAGTCCTGTATTTAGGTCTAAAAAAGCATTTATTCAGGTAGGGGTAGTAGGACTCTCAGGAAAAGAAACCTAGTAGTCTTTGTGTGGCTACTTAAAAATGCTAATAAGATCTTGTGTAGCCCGACAGGCTCTGCTGTCCATGGAATTATTCAGGCAAGAATACTGGAGCGGGTTGCCATTTTCTACTCCAGGGGAATCTTCTGACCTAGGGATTGAATCTGCATCTCCCACATTGGCAGGTAGATTCTTTACCTCTGAGCCACCTGGCCACATTAATGAAAATATGCTATTTTTTGACCTCTGATTCTTGGCATATTGCTATCATCAGCCCACACAAGGTCCCTTTTTCATTTTGTTTGCGTTTAAATTTACTCTTTTCTCTCTTCATTCCCTGACTGCCTAGAATACACTCTTCTTGTTTATATATCTTGTAAAGTGTGTATTGCTGTCATTTAAAATTTATATTAATATATGGCTTCCCTGCTGGCTCGGTGGTGAAAAATCTGCCTGCCAGTGCAGGAGATATGGGTTTGATCTCTGGTCCGGGAAGGTCCCACATGCTGCAGAGTAACTAAGGCCACCTGTCATAGCTATTGAGCCTGAGCTCTAGGGCCTGGGAGCCACAATTACTGAGCCCATGTGCTGCAGCTACTGAAGCTGTGTTCCATGACAAGAGAAGCCACTGCAAGGAGAAGCTAGCACACCACAAAACAAAGAGTAGCCCCTGCTCACTGCAACTAGAGAAAGCCTGTGCAGCAATGAAAACCCAGCCCAGACAAAAATAAATAAATTTGGGAGTGTGCTAAGTCATGTCAGTCACATCTCTTTGTGACCCTATGACTGTAGAGGAGAGCGTGTGGCAACCCACTCCAGTATTCTAGCCTGGAGAATCCCATGGACAGAGGAGCCTGGTGGCCAACAGTCCGTAGGGTCGCAAAGAGTAGGACACAACTGAAGCAACTTAGCATGCGCAGAGGACATCTCAGAATTTTCTGACATTAGTCCTTGTTTTGGATATGGCAAATACTTCTCAGCTGTCCTGCCTACTCTGATCTGTGAGTTTAGAGAATCATGTCCGGTCCTGAGGATCATACTTCAAGAAACCATGACAAGACTTCCCTGGTGGTACAGTGGATAGGAATCTGCCTGCCAATGCAGAGGACACCAGTTTGGTTCCTGGTCTAGGAAGATTCTATATGCCATGGGCAACTGAAGCCTGTGCGCCGCAACTACCAACGTACGCTCTAGACCTCGAGAGCTGTAACTACTGAGCCCCTGCACCACAGCTGCTGAGGCCCGAGAGCCTAGAGCCCGTGCTCCGCAACAGGGAAAGCCACCGCAGTGAGAAGCTTGTACCCCACAACAAAGAGCAGCCCTGCTCACTGCAACTAGAGAGGGCTTGGACCACGACGAAGACCCAATGCAGCCAAGATAAATAAATAAATAGTCAGTTTAAACAAGAAAGATATTTAAAAGAGAGAGAGGCCATGACAACGCTGGCACAGAGAAGAGAAACTTGGTTTGTGAAACCCATCCAACAGAAGCTGTGTCAGTGAGTGGAACTGGCAGGGGCACTGATCTTGGGTAATGTAGGGAAGGTATTTCCAGTGATCAGAGCCACCTAATGAAGAAATGTACTCCTTGGAGTGATAGTGGATACCCGGGGCCCCATCTAGGGGTGTTTAAATGGAAGAAGAGAGTCATTTGTTAGGGATAGTTCCTTTTAACTTGGAGAGTTTTCTGAGTCACGATGTGCTGAGAGTCAGAGGAGGTATACAGAAGAGGAGGAGAAGGGATAAACACAATTTTCCTTCCTTTAGTTCTTGTCTTAGTCAGCTTGAGCTACTGTAACAAATACCATAGACTGAGTGGCTTAACCAACGTTTCTTTCTCACTGTCCTAGAAGCTGGTAAGTCCACAAAGGCTCTGGTAGATTTGGGGTTGATTGAGAATCCTCTTCCTGATTCACAGACAACCATCTTTTTCGGTTTTTTAAAAAAAAATTATTTTTAATTGGAAGATAATTGCTTTACAATGTTGTGTTGGTTTTTGCTTACAACAACATGAATTAGTCGTAAGTATACATATATCCTCCTGAGGCTCTTGAGCCTCCTTCCCATCTCCACCCCACCCCACTACTCTAGATCATCACAAAGCCCCACGTTGAGCTCCCCGTCTTATACGGCAACTTACCAATAGCTATCTGTTTTACATATGGCAGTGTATATGTTTCAGTGCTGCTCTCTTGATTTGTGCCTCTCTCTCCTTCCCCGGCTATGTCCACAAATCTGTTCTCTACGCCTAGACAAAAATCTTTTCGCTGTGTCCTCACATGGTGGAACAGTAGAGCGCACTTTCTGGGGTCTCTTTTATAAGGGCAGTAATTTCATTCATGAGGGGCCCACTCTCATGACCTAATCACCCCAAAGGCCCCATCTCCTAATAGCATCACACTGGCGGTTAGGATTTCAACATGTGAATTTGGGGGTGCACAGAAACTTTCAGTCCATAACAATTTCTTCTTCTACTTTTCTTATGAGCTTTCCATTTTCTTCATTTATCATAGTATGGCACCCTTCACCTTCTTGTCCTTTTTTAAGAGTTGTGAATATACATGCACGCACCATTTGTACCCAGCCACATTCATACATTTGTACATAGCAAAACCATGCACAACACATGCACCCACCCACTCACAAGCACACAGATACCCACATATACTGCTGTAAATGTTCCATGACACCCAAACCCACATGACTGAATACATATACCTCTGGCCCTGCATGACTCAACACATATTGTTGTGTGCTCCCAAAGTATAAGGGAATGGTTTTGGGTTCAGTGTGAAAAGTCACAGTCCCAGATCCTCTTTGGTGTGAAGGCTCCATCTGTGAAGGTTCAAGGCCTTCAACACACATGAAGGAGGTGGGGTCGCTGTTCTCCAGGCAGGTGAATATCCTTCCAAACCTCACCTTACTGCTTAGCCCAGAGGTCTGCACAGGCACAAGGAGCCTTTGGTAATCAGGACTTTGCTCCATCCCTCTCCCTGCACAATGGGTTGTCTTCCAGAATAATCTTTTAGCCTTTCCTGACAGGGGCTAAATTAACTCTGAAATTTGGCTTCTTCCCCCCAGGAAGCCCAGACAGACTGCTCCCTGATGGAGCATCTTGATCATTGAGCTTCTGGGTCTTGCACATGTTTCACCCTGGTTTAGGAGTACTCACTTATCTGAGCGCATGTGGGTGAGATAATTCAGGAGCAGAGAGTCCAGGGAGGCTGCGGCTCCAAACCATGGAAGCTGTTTTTGTCGGGGGAGGTAACTACGAGGCTGGATGGGTCCTTTCCTTCCCAAGAACTTGGGGCAGAGCCAAGCAGTTGAGGAGCACCCCTTAGAATCACAGGCAAAGGATAATGACCAATTCATAGAGTAGGAAACTCAAAATGCTAAGGAGTATTTCAAAAGACGCTTGAACCACATTAGTAATCAAAGAAACGCATATTACAACAACAAAGGGAGATTGTTGTGTGATGGACTGGCAGGCAGAGAAGTGGAGTACCGCCAAGTGCCGGCGGGCTGTGTGCACAGTGGAGTGTCACATGGGGCAACCCGGGCTCTGTGCTTGCCCTCTGCCTGCACGCACATAGAGCTGCTGGCCACGAGCTCCTTCCCAGTGGCCTTGGGGCACACGGGCCTACACATCTGAGAACTGTGAAGGCCCAGGACAGTGCCAGAGGAATGCCCTTGCTCATTGCAAGGGAGACAGTAGGGGACAGACGTGGCTGTGCATCATGACTGGGAGAAGCCTTCTTAAAAGAGGTGATAGGAGATGGGATAGATGTGTCCCCAAGTGGCTGCCCACTGAACCTCCATCTGACCCGGGGGGAAAGGAGGGAGGCTCCCAGCTGGCTCTGTGTCATTTCAGGTCCCTTTGAGCTCTAACTCTGGCTGATTCTCAGCCTCCTGAGGCCCGCAGGAGGCAGCCGCGTGCTTAACAGGCCACCAGGACAGGTTGAGTGCATGTCCAGAGCACACTGTGAGAAGCACTGGTGTGGAGAGGGAAGAGGACCAAGGGCAGAGCATGGAGGAGGAGCTTCAGCTGGACGTGGTCTGAGAGGAGGGAGATTCTGGGAGGAGGCATGGGTCCAAGAGCCTGGGGAGATGGAGAACTTATGTAGGATGAAAGGGCCACTACAAGAGACCACGGAAAAACTTTTCCCCTCATGATGTGTAGTAAAGACTAATAGGCATTTACCCATGATTGAGGAGAAGGCAATGGCACCCCACTCCAGTACTCCTGCCTGGAAAATCCCATGGACAGAGGAGCCTGGTAGGCTGCAGTCCATGGTGTCGCTAAGAGTCGGATATGACTGAGCGACTTCACTTTCACTTTTCACTTTCATGCACTGGAGAAGGAAATGGCAACCCACTCCAGTGTTCTTGCCTGGAGAGTCCCAGGGACAGGGGAGCCTGGTGGGCTGCTGTCTATGGGGTCGCATAGAGTCGGGAACGACTGAGGTGACTTAGCAGAGGCGATGAAAAATTCTGATACTGTGAAATGAACATTAGATGAAAATACATGTGCATTTCTTTGTTTGATGCTTATTCAGAAAAAACCCAAGAAGTACGCCCAAAGACAAGGAATGTCCATAAAACTTTTGTTTGTGGCTTGTATAGGCTGGGTTTGCTGGTTTAAAGATTGCGCTGTCCTTTCCCCTGTTTCAGTGGG